>NW_027187316.1:187216-321430 GCF_028583685.1 Petaurus breviceps papuanus
TATATATATATATATATATATATATATATATATATATATATATATATATATCTTTCTTTCTTTCACAAAACCTTAAACCCAGTTCACTCTGAAGCTCATAGATTGGACCACAATAGGTACCTGTCCAAGTTCCACTTACTGGCTGTATTTTGGACCCTCCTGGCTTACAGTGGATATCAGTGGTAACTGTTTCTCTTTGGAACAGCAACCCTGAGGGTCTTCACCTCCCAGCTTGATTTTTTTTTTCTAACTAAAGGGGCCATCTCTTGACTCACTTCTTAAAGATGCCTATTTTATAGAATGGGTGTTACCTCTAAGTGAGTACCTGAAAAGGCCTTAGCCTAAAAGGCCCAGGGTCTCCCATTGCACCCTAGGCCATCTCCAGTCATCCTAATGAATATCTGGTCACTGGACCCAGACAGCTGTGGAGGAGGAAGTAAGACTGGTGACCTTGCACAACCCTCCTTCACTCAAATCAAAGTCAGCTGCAAGTCATGTCATCATTTCCCTGATGCCATGCTCCTCTTCTAAACAAAGGACAAAGACAATCCTCTTTCTCTTCAGTTTTGGGATGCATCATGGAATATTATAATCTCTGAAGAGCTGAAGTTGAATATTGTCCAAAGGGCAGTGGAGAGGTTTATGATAAGCATAGCCTGCATATCTTACAAATGATATATAGCAGAAATGATAGAAAGGAGGTCATCAAAGAAACACATTACTGGAATAAAAAAAAAGTAATTGGTTACATAAGGAGAGCGAATGATGGCTGATGAGCAACGTATGTGCTTCATTTGCATTCACGTGGTGTTGAGGATTTTAAAAAGGTCCATAACCCATCCTTCTGAGCCTTTAAGAAGCAGCTCAAGTGCCATCTTCTCCATGAAGCCATTCCCAGTCCTCCAATTGCTAAGGCCCTCCTTTCTAAATTGCCTTTTTGTTTTTTAATACTTTGTACATATTTGCATTTACTCACTTTATCATTAACTTGGTAGCTAGATAACCCAGTGGATAGAGCATGAAATTTGGAGCCAGGAAGACCTGTATTAAAATCCTGCTTCAGGCATGTACTGGTTGTGTGACCCTGGGCAAGCCACTTACCCTCTGGTTCAGTTTCCTGTTAAGTGGGAATAATAATAGTATCTATCTCACTAAGGCTGTTGTAAAGATCAAAGGTGAGAACGTATGTAAAACACTTTGTAAACCTCAAAGCACTATATGAATGCTATTATTTAGTAGCAATTTCTGCTTTACTTTAAAATATACTTTTTGTACTCTCCTATTTGAATGTTATAGCTTTGGTATTAGTGATTATTTCATTCTTTATACTTGGGGCCGGACCCTGACAGGCCCAAGTTTGAGCCCTGCCTCTGACACTTACAGACTGTGTGACCTTGGGCAAATCACTTAACCTCTGTAGGACTTGATTTCCTCTTCTGTAAAATGAGGGGTTCAGCCTAGATGAATGCCAAAGTCCTTTCCAGCTCTAAATCTATTAGCCTGTGATCTTTTTTTTCATTACTACCCATTAATTCCATTTCACTGAGGAAGCCTTCCCAAACTTGTAATAATTTTTATTACAGGTGATGTGAATCTACTTTAAATTCATATAATTCTGGGAAGCTGGAAATGTCATATGTATCAAGGAGAGTAATAAACTATAGCTATTCAATAAATATCACAATTTTAACTTATATTTTACAAAATCATAAAATTGCTGAGTTGGAAAACACCAGAGGGCATTAAAACAAAGCCATTCCAGAGACAAAAGTCCTAAAGCACCCCCAACAAGTGGTCATCCAGTCTTTACTTGAATGTATCCTAGTGGTGAGGTACTTTTTTACCATTGTGACAAATCAATATATTGAATTCTTTGATAGCTCTACTCGTTATTAAGTTTCCCTTATATGTAGCTAAAAACTTCTTTCCTTTAGTCTTAGTTTTCTACTATTTAGCATAGTTTTCTTTCTGTTTCAAATGATGAATTAAGAGTTCTGAAGCTAATAATGTAACACCTCTTTCAAAACTCAGATTCAGACCAAAAAAAAGCAACTGGACTCAGTATAGTTAATTGTTAGTAGTTACTAACTACTGTACTACTAGTAACTACCTTAACTATTACTCTACTAACTTCTAACTATACTAACTACTACAAATCATAAGAGTACTACTACTACTATACTAACTACTGTACTAACTACTAAATGTTTTTTGATGTTCTTGTTGATTCATTTAAGTTGTTTCAGACTGTCACCCCATTTGGAGTTTTTTTGGCAAAAATACTGGAGTGGTTTGCCATTTCCTCTTTTACAGCTGAGGAAACTGAGGCAAACAGGATTAAGTGATTTGTCCAAAGTCATACAGTTAGTAGCTGTTTGGGGCTGGATTTGAACTCAGGAAAATGAGTAACTCTTGGCCCATCACTTTATCCTCTATGCCATCTAATTGCCCCCTAAATATTTACCTAACGTATAGACTCCATGAAAACAGGAACTGTGGCTTATCTACACTTCTCCTAGCAATTAACGTCATGCTCTTAAATGCTTTTCCTTAATAAAAGTCTGTTTTTATTAATTAATCAGTTAAACATATTAGAATCACAAGTCTTTGACAAAATGAGGACAGGAGAAATCTTGTTATATGTCTATAGGTATATATAATAATATTTATTGAGAGGCAACATGGTATGACCTGGATACAAAATCTACCTCTGAAACATACTGGCTAAGTGAACCTGGGCAAATTACTTGACTTCTCAGTTTTCTAGACTCTTTAAGATTATAAGTTATAGAATAGGTACTGATTTGCATTGGTAAAAAGTTTCCTCACTTGGGAGTTGCCTATACCAGTGAGATCATAAACACAGTCTTTATCCTACTAATAGTAATATACAAAGGTAGCTATCTAGTCAACATTTATACAATTTTACCAATTATATTTTTGCTAGAAAATGCATACGTAATTAGGTCAAATGATAAATGTTCTGAAAGATGATACTTGAAGTAAGTTCGTCTTTTGGGCCATTGTCATCCTGCTGATAGCTACTCAAATTGCATATATGGTCACAAGAAAACTAACAAGTCTTGAAGATTCAAATCCATTTTAACCATAGCACATATCATGCATTATCTAATTGGACTCTCATGAACCTGTACATAATCAAGGCAGATAGCTTCATTTTCAAGTGAAGAAAATGAGGCCCAGAGATATTAAATAACTTGCACATTGTAACACAGTATCATGTTCTTGCCGGTATCTGGCATGCCAAAAAAACCAAAACCAAAAACAAAACAAAACCAACCTTTTTAAAAAAGATTTTTAAAATGTTTTTTAAAAAACATTACAAAAAAAAACAAACAAAAACTAAATATGTGGTACCTTGAGTGATTCAGGAAAGTTACTTTTCAGCATTTGCTCTAGCATCTGAAGTTTGGTGGAGCAATTCAGAAGTATCATCTTCTCCAAAACTCCTAGGAACAAAACAACATCTAATAAAAAACAAAAGCATGAAGGTTTATTTTCAGACTTTGACTTAAAAAAATAGTGTTTTTTAAAAATTTATGTAAAGTCATTTTTAGCATTTGTGTTTTTAAAAATAATTTAAAAATAGTTTTCAGCATTCATTTCCACAAGATTTTGAGTTATAGATTTTCTCCACATCTCTTGCCTACCCCTCACCTCAAGATGGCAAGCATACTGAATACCCCTTTCCCCAATCTGCCCTCTCTTATGTCCCCTCCAACTCCCCCTTACTTTCTTATAGGACCAGATGGATTTCTATATCCCATTGCCTGTATATCCTATTTCCCAGTTGCATGTGAAAACAATTTTTTAACATTTGTTTTTAAAATTTTGAGTTCCAGATTCTCTCCCTTCTTCCCTCCTCACCCACCCCCACTGGGAAGACAAGCAATTCAAGATAGGTTATGCATGTGAAGTTATGCAAATCATTCCCACAGTAGTCATGTTGTGAAAGACTAACTATATTTCCTTTCATCCTATCTCACCCCCCCCCATTTATTCTACTTTCTCCTTTGACATTGTCCCTTTTCAAAAGTGTTTGCTTTTAACTACCCTCTCCCCCAATCTGCCCTCCCTTCTATCATCCCCCCTCTTATCCCCTTCCCCCCTACTTTCCCGTAGGGTAAGATAGATTTTCATCCCCAATTGAGTATGTACGTTATTCCCTCTTTAAGCCAAACCCAATGAGAGTAAGGTTGACTCATTTCCTTTTACCTTCCTGCGCTTCCCCTCCATTGTAACAGCTTTCTCTTGCCTCTTTTATGTGAGATAATTTTCCCTATTCTATCTCTCCCTTTCTCCTTCTCCCAAAATATTCCTCTCTCATCTCTTAATTTTATTTTTTAGATAACATCCATTCATATTTAATTCATCCTGTACCTTCTATGTAAACAGCATTCATTTTTACAAAATTTTGAGTTCCAATTTTTTCCTTTCCTCCCTCCACTTCCCTCTTCCTAAAATGTTAAGCAATGATTATAGGTTATAGTATAGGTTAATTAGAGGTTATATATGTTCAATTATGTAAAATATATTTCCAAATCAGTCACAATTGTAAAAGAAGAAATAGACCAAATAAAAAAAACACACACACACACCCAAAAATGAAAATAGTATGCATTGATCTGCATTTAGAATCCATCATTTTTCCCTCTGGATGAGAATAGCATTTTCCATCATTAGTCCTTTGTAATTGTATTGAATCATTCTCTTGTTGAGAAACAGTAAGTCATTAATAATTGATTATCTCAATATGTTGCTGTTACTGTGTACAATGTTTTCTTGATTCTACTCACTTCACTTTGTATCAGTTCATATAGTTCTGAGGTTTTTCTGAAATCTGCTTGCTCATCATTTCTTATCTTATAATAGTATTCCATTATATGCATATACCACAACTTGTTCAGCTATTCTCTAATTGATCAGCATCCCCTCAGTTTCCAATTTTTGTCACCACAAAAAGAACTGCTATAAGTATTTTTGTACGTCTAGGTCCTTTTTCTTTTTTATGATCTCTTTGGGATATAGACCTAGTAGTGATATTGCTGGATCAAAGGGTACCCAAGTTTGGTTGCCTTTTGGGCATATTTTCAAATTGGATCAGTGCATTAGTGTTTCAGTTTTCCCACATCTTCTCCAATATTTATTATTTTCCTTTTTTGTCATGTTAGCCAATCTGATAGGTTTGAGGTAGTACTTCAGAGCTGTTTTAATTTCCATTTCTCTAATCAAAAGTGGTTTAGAACATTTCTTCATATGACAATAGCTAGCTTTATTTTCTTCATATGAAAACTGCCTATTTATATCATTTGACCATTTATCATTTAGGGAATGACTTGTATTCCTATAAATTTGACTTCATTCTCTATAGATTTGAGAAATAAAGCCTTTATCAGAGACACATGCTGTAACAATTGTTTCCCATCTTTCTGCTTTCCTTTTAATCTGGGTTCTATTGGTTTTGTTTGTGCAAAATGTTTTTAGTTTAATATAATCAAAATTAACTATTTTACATTTTATAATGCTCTTTATCTCTTGTTTGGTCATAATTTCTTCCTTTCCCCATAGATTGGACAGGTAAACTATTCCTTGCTTTTCTAATTTGTTTATGGTATCACTCTTTATATCTAAATCATGTACCCACTTTGACTTTATCTTTGTATACAGTACAAGATGCTGGTCTATTCCTAGTTTATACCATGTTGCTTTCCAGTTTTCCCAGCAGTTTCTGTCAAATAGTGAGTTCTTTTCCCTGAGGCTGGAGTCTTTGGGTTAATCAAACCTTAGGTTACTACTGTCCTTTACTACTGTGTCTTGTATACCTAATCTATTCCACTGATTCACTACTCTGTTTCTTAGCTAGTACCAGATAGTTGTTGTTGTTATTGTTGTTGTTGTTTTTAAGCAATAGGGGTTAAGTAACTTGCTCAAGGTTACATGGCCAGTTATTTCTGGGTGTGGTGCTGAGTATCTGAGCCCGGATTTGAACCCACGTCATCCCGACACTGGAGCCAATGCTCTTATTTACTGAGCCAATTGGCCGCCCCAGTACCAGATAATTTTGATAATTCTTGCTTTATAATATAGTTTGAGATCTGGTATGGCTAGGTCACCTTCCTTTACATTTTTTCCATATTAATTCCCTTGATGTTCTTGACCTTTTGTTCTTCCAGATGAATTTTATTATTTTTTTTTCCTAGCTCTATCAAATAATTATTTGGTAGTTTGATTGCTATGACACTGAATAAGCAAATTAGTTTAAGCATAATTGTCATTTTTATTATATTAGCTCAGTCTACCCAGGAGCAATTGATATTTTGCCAATTGTTTAGATCTGACTTTGTGTGAAAAGCGTTTTGTAATTGTATTCATAGAGTTCCTGGGTTTGCCTTGGTAGGTAGACTCCCAAGTATTTTATATTGTTTACTGTTATTTCAAATGAAATTTTTCTTTCTATCTCTTGCTGCTGCCGATTTATGTGGATTTATTTTATATCCTGCAACTTTGCTAAAGTTGTTAATTATTTCAAGTAATTTTTAAATTTATTCTCTAATTTCTTAAATATAACATCATATCATCTGCAAAGAGTGATAGTTTTGTTTCCTCATTGTCTATTCTAATTTAATTTCTTTTCTTCTCTTATTCCTGTAGCTAACATTTCTGGTACAATATTAAATAATGGAGGTGATAATGGGCAGCCTTGCTTCAACCCTTATCTTACTGGGAAGGCTTCTAGCTTATCCTCATTACAGATAATGCTTACTGATGATTTTATATAGACATCATGTTAGTTATCATTTTAAGGAATGTTCCCTTTATTTTTATTCTCTCTAATGTTTTTTTAATAGGAAAGTGTGCTGTATTTTGTCAAGAGGTTTTCCAGTATCCATTGAGATAATCATATGATTTCTGTTGCTTTTGTTATTGATATGGTCAATAATGCCGATAGTTTTCTTAATATTGAATCAACTGCATTCCTGTTCATAGTGTATGATCCTTGTGATATATGGCTGTAATCTCTTTGCTAGTATTTTATTTAAAATTTTTGCACTGATATTCATTAGGGAAATTGGCCTATAATTTTCTTTCTCTGTTTTAGGTCTTCTTGTTTTAGGTATCAGCACCATATTTGTGTCACAAAAGAAGTTTGGTAAGACTCCCTTTTCACCTATTTTTCCAAATAGTTTATAGTGTATTAGAATTAATTGTTCTTTAAACATTTGGTAGAATTCACTTGTGAGCTCCTCTAGACCTGGAGGTTTTTTCTTAGGCAGTTAATTAATGGCTTGTTTAATTTTTTCTTTTTGGCATTCTTTTTCCTCATCTGTTAATCTAAGTCATTTGAACTTTCATAATTATTCATCTGTTTTGCTCATATTGTCATATTTTTGGCATATAATTGGTCAAAATATTTCCATATGATTGCTTTGATTTCTTCTTCATTGGTGGTGATTTTACCCTTTTCATTTTTGATCCTGGATGATTGGTTTTCTTTTTTCTTTTTTAAATCAAATTAACCAATGGTTTATCTATCTAATTGGTTTTTTATATCATATATCAACTTAGTTTTACCTTGCAAAGAAATATTCATTTTGATTTGACATGATATCACAGAGAAATGCAGCATTCCTATAGAAATCTTTTTTCAATAATTCACATTGCTGCTTCTCTTCTTTATAAAATTTATCTGTTTTTGAAGAGAGAAAATTTTGGCTAACACCTGCCCCTGCAATAGCCAACACACTTTAGAAAGTTAGAATTATAGGGCAAATCCACACTTCATCATTCAACTTTAGCATGCTACGAATTAATGATGCCATGTTGCATTTGCACAAATAAAGTTTAACAATATTTATAACTTGTTGCAAAGTTTCACTTAAAATAGTAGCTTTAGCCAGAGATTTTGCTGATGCAAGATGCCTTGAAAAGAATTGAGAGCATCTGGATCTGTTAATAACTTTTTTTTTATCTGTGCAATAAACCCTTCATGTTGTCTGTGTTTTTTTTGTTTGTTTGTTTGTTTGGTTTTTTTTTTTTTTTGCTTTTTTTGCTTTTTGGAGAGGGAAGGCAGGGCAATTGGGGTTAAGTGACTTGCCCAAGGTCACACGACTAGTAAGTGTTAAGTGTCTGAGGCCAAATTTGAACTCAGGTCCTCCTGACTCCAGGGCCGTGCTCTATTCACTGTACCATCTAGTTATCCCACCCTTTGTGTTTTTTGTCATGGGAGGTGCACTATCTATACATACATACACTCACCCTAAATTTACCAAATTCAGTCTTGAATGTTGTTGAAGATATCTATTCCCTGTGTTCTGTTTGCAAGAGTGCCCAAAGTAACTCTTTGTAGCAAAGAAAATCTTCTGTATGACCCAAATTAAGGATAAAACATGTGCTAAGTCAGTAGTATCAATTGATTTATCCAAAGTGATTGAATTATATATATATATATATTTTTTTTTTCCTTTTGAAGTATTGCATGGAGTTGTTCTGTTAACTTGAAGGTTAATTAATGTTGTTAATCAGTTATGGTTCTTCTTGAAATAGGCAGTTGTTTGTACTTTGAAACATTATCATGGCCTAAGCATCCTGCAACTTTGACAATGCATTCTTTCACAATTTCTATATCACTGAACGGCTTCTTTTCTTTCCCAAGTATATAATATACTTTATAAGTTGCTTCAGTGGCATTATTTTCAGGTCTTGTTGCTGCTTGAAAGAATTATGTTTGCTTTTGCTTTTCATCTTTTAATTTCTGTGGTATAATTTTTCATGCCTCTCCCTTTAATTTAAAATATTTGTGTCATTATGAGTGTTATAATGCTTATGAACAATGAATATTTTTTTTTGCTTTATATTGGAAGGGCAGTTGGGGTTAAGTGACTTGCCCAAGGTCACATGACTAGTTAAGTGTTAAGTGTCTCAGGCTGGATTTGAACTCAGGTCCTCCTAACTCCAGGGCCAGTGCTCTATTCACTGCGCCATCTAGCCACCTCTTACAAAGAATATCTTTAGTGTTGAAATTGTGGTATCAAAAAGCAAGCAAATCATCTTATCTTTAGCAGAAATAGGATAAAATTGCAATTCCCAATCCTCGTTAAAAAAAAAAATCTGTTTCCTTCCTTCAGCATTATCTTGGTCTTCTTTGACATGATGAGCTGTTAAATAGTCAGAATTAAAGAATAATGTCGAGCTGTGCAACTATTTACCAATTCCACTTAAAAAAGAAACAGTACATTGTTGTGAAAAGCTGTTATCAGACTGTGTACTTGATCGCCATAAATTCTCACCAACCAGCCTCATGTAGTAATGGCACCAATCAGGCTGGGGTAGTTACAACTAAATAGTGAATATGTTAGCCATCAGTTTAGCCCTTATGGCTTACTAATGTTCTAATTGTACCAGTCTATCTGGGAGTATTATTTCATTGAAACATTTTATTCTTTGGTATTTTATGTTCATTTAAAAAATAAAATAAAATATAAAATTTGAACAAAAATGTATCAATAAAATAAAAGGATTTGTTGTGTAAAATTTGTATTCAGTCAAAAGACTGCGCTTAAGGACCTAGAAGGTCATATGTGGCCTTAAGACTGCAGGTTCCTCACTCCTGTTATGGCATGTTGTCTCATTGTTGTCATTCTCTTTAATGAAATTATTGATTGCTTCTATGATTTGTTCTTAGACCCACTTCTTCTTTACGGTTATTTAGCTTACAATTAATTTTTAAAGTATCCTTCCATTGCCCTTGTTGAATGTAATTTTTATTGCATTATGATCTGAAAAGGGTGCATTCAATATTTCTGCCTTTCTGCATTTGATTTTGAGGTTTTTTGCCCTGACATATGGACAGTTTTTGTGTAGGTACCATGTACTACTGATAAAAAGGTATATTCTTTTCCATTCCCATTCAATTTCCTCCAAAAATCTATCATATCTGACTTTCCTAAGATTTTATTTCCCTCCTTGGTGCTTAGGCATGAGCAGGGCCTCAGCATTCGTGTGGCGTGCTTATTTATGTAAGTGGCTGGGTCCCTGCACTGCCATCTGCCCACTTTCCTAGATAAGCTGAGGCACTTGAGGGGTTCTAGCCCCGGTATCTACCTGCGGCCTGGCTATGCTGAGGCACATGTGGGGGAGGGGTTCCTGGGGCGGGTGTTTGTCTGCTCCACCACTCTTGGGCTCAGGACTTTCTATTGGCTTTCTGACACAGGGTTTGCTGCTATCCAGGACATACTGGCCTTTTACCTGAGTGGGACAGACCTTTCCTACTGCCCTTCCTGGCTAGAAGATTGGCTGAACTCATCTTTTTGCCGACTCTGCTGCTTCAGGGCTCATTTTTGGGTGCTATTTTATAGGTTGGAGATGAATATGGGAAAGTTAAGGCAATTTTCTGCTTACTGTGACATCCTGGCTCCCAGAAGTCCTATCTCTAGACTTTGACATTTTAAGCAAATTGTTGTATCTCATACTACTACTCTTATTTTTATACTGATTCCTTTTTTTTTCTAAATGTCATTCTTGCCTCTCCTCTCCTTCCTCTCCATCCAATTTATGCCATTAAACCTTTCATGGTAACAAAGAGGTAGCAAAAATAACTGTAAAAGTAACCATATAACATATGTAACATTCCTCAACTGTAGTCCCCCACATCTCTGCAAAGAAAACTAGATTCCATTCTTTCCTTTCTAGGAAGTAAATTATTCATTACAAGTAATCTGAGTTAATCTGCCAATTAGTGTTGACTTCATTTACACTATTGCTGTCAAGATGTGTATTTTTCTTTTGGTTCTACTGCATCATTTCCTACAAGCCTCCCCATGTGGCACTAAAAGCCTAGTTTTAATTTCTTATTACCCAATAATGTAGTACCTGGATCAACAAACATATATAAAGTACCTAATAATTGGTCAGGGACAGAACTAGGTGAGAGGGATACAAAGAAACAGAAATAATCATTTCCCTGCCCTTTGAGAATTTATCATCTTCTCTTTGGAGAAACAATTTGCACACATATAAATTGGAACAAAATATATGCTAGGTAATTCCAGAGTTGGGAGAGGAGTAAGGAAAGGTCTCCTGTAACAGGCAGCACTTGAGCTGACCAGGAGCTAGTGAAAGCTAAAGAAGGCAGAGATATGACAAATCGGCTTGGCACATTTGGTTATGTGGAGTGTTCAGCAAAGAGCAAAGATGGTGTGAGGGAGGTTTTTGAAATGGCCACAAGAGCAGCTTTGCAAGCCAGATGTGGAAAGAAAAGTACAGGTGCCTTGTCTTGTAAATACAATGGAAAGCCCAGCCCTCAGTTAATTTTTGAAGTGGTATTTATTAATCTTAGTATATGATGACTGCTTCATTACTTTTCCATTTACCTCTAATTTACTTTGAGATTAACAACAAGAGGCTAACAAATTAACAAATCTTGCTACCAGTATTTAGAAGCCAACCATGATTTTTAATCACAGTCTGTGTCCAACACATCTGTACACACCAAAGTCCCTCTGACATTACTATTAATAACCTTCCTCATTCTACCAATCAGCACATCTGGCACTAATTCAAGGGAATTCTTAACTTCTTGACTCTTTCTAGAAAGTGGAAAATAAAAAGGTGATAAATTTTGTGAATTGGGCTTTAATTATTTTTATACCTAACATGTCCTGTTGCTTCAGGGCCCTCTTTGGAATAAATGCAGTGACTTCAGAGCAGGACCTCTTATAAGGCTTTTATTGGTATAGTTCTGGGTATTATTCAATTGTTTGAAAATGGGACCGAGTCAGAAATGGCAAGTCCCCACGCAACTATGGCAAAACTATAGTTCTAGGGTTTCAGGTTACCTTAAAGTTACTGTGAATTAGTGCTTTAAAGTATGTTACTTAATGTTACCAAAAAATAAATATATCTACCCTCTCCCAAAAGATTTGAAATAAGAATTAGATTTAAATAATAAAATTTTTAAAAAAGATTTGGGATTGTATAAGGCAGAGAGGAAGAGAAAGTATGAAAAATTCGAGGTACAGGGAAACAACTTAGACAAAAGCACAAAAATGAGAGCTGGAATGCCATGTATAAGGAAAAACATAAAGGACAGTTAGGCTCAACCTTAGAGCATACAAAGGGGAATATATATAGGCTAGATAAGTTAAACACAATTTTCCAGAAAAGCAAGTAATAATCAGTTCAATAAAATAATAATGATCAGTTCAATTGCTATTTATTCAATAGGAATGTCGTCTTGGTTTGAAGAATTTGGAAAGGAATGAGCGTGTGTGTGTGTGTGTGGGGGGGGGTGAATATGTGCGTGCACAAGACTTGGAAGGGACCTCAAGGCCATCTTGTTCAAGCTACAAATATAGAATCCCTGCTACTCGACAAATGGTCCTTCAGTCTTTACTTGAAGGTTCCTGGTGAGGAGGTGTCTACTTCTTTAGATAATTCATTCTTCTTTTGACTGCCACCTACAACTTTTTTTTTGTATATTGTCTTCTTGTAATTTTCTTTGATGGAATCATCTATTATTTCTAAGCTGTTATCTGACCCACCAATTATTTAGAATTAAGTGATTTAGTCTTTGTTTAGTTTAAATCCTTTAACATCCCATTGCTGTTTATAATTTTTACAATGCTACATTCAGTAAAGACGTGTTTAATATTTCTGCTTTTCTACTAGATATCCTTTTACATTTTTTCATTGATTCTCTTGATATTCTTGACCTTTTTGTTCATTCAGATGAATTTTTTATTAATTATTTTAGCTCTTTAAAGCTTTCTTCCATAAAACAACATAACAGCATTTGCTCAAATCTAGTTTTATGGCAGCTCTTCCATTATTAAAGACCTTTCAAACTGATAGTTAACTTAGTAGCGACATCTGTCAGATTAAGTACCCTGGTATGTAGTTCATTTGGTGACTTTACTTGGGCCAGGATAGGTAAACATTTTTTTCTATATACTAACTTATTATTATATATTTATTATACTATGTAGTATATACTATATACTGATTTATCCTGGACTTCAACTCTGCACTAGTCTTTTTTATCTAGCCTTTCCAGTACAAAAATTGTACTGGAAAAAGAAAAAAAAAGAGAGAAGCAAAATGAGAGTGGAATAGTTCTGCATACCCTGTCATTCATTATTTTCAATATAGCTTTAAAAAAACAAGAAAATAGAAAAAAATAAGTCTCTTTTTCTTGCCCTTAGCTTTCCTTTCCTTACTTTAGCTCATACTGAGCTTTAGCTTTTCTGAAATGAGTCATAGAGGACTCTGCCACATTATAAAATTCATCTTCAGTGCCTATCTGTTCGCTCTTGCTCCCCCACCTACCTGTGTACATTGTGTCACTGATTATGATTATTTTATTCTTTATTAGTTGCTATAAGTCTAAGCTTCTTTGAATTTTTCATATTTATTATTTCTTACTACTTAATTATATTCCATTATATCCATATGGTACAATTTACTCGGCTATTCCTCAATCACTGGGCACTTGTTTTCATTTTCTTGTTTCCACAAACAAAGGCTTCTAAAGTATTTTAGAATAATGTACATCATTTTTCTTATCTATACTTTGACTTTTTTGTCTCCAAGACATAGACTTGAAATGATCTTTCTGGTCCCTTCAAACTGCAAAATCATACATCCTCTCAGTCATTGTGTTCTCTTTTGCAATACATGCCTGACTGCTTTCTGCTGTGTAGTTCTTTAAATGTTTTGAAAACCTTAAAAGAATATATAAATGTGAATGAGTTATCATTATTATTAGTCTAGGATAATGTCACTTTTTACACATAAAATTTTATATATTTCTTCTCCTTCCAAATATCAACTCATACAAGGTATTTTATTCCTTCAATCCAATCCTTGAATACTTGATTTCATTAAAAATGCATTAAAGAGATTCATTATAGTGATTTGTCTTCCTTCTCCCTCCCTCTCTCCTCCCAAATGAAGCAAACAACTATTTTGCCTATAAGAAAAACAAATTAATAGAAACCAGTCTTCAACCCCTCCTCTCTCCATTCTGCTCCAGTTTTTGTTTTGTTTTGGGTTGTTTTTTTTTTTTGACCTGGTCACTTTTAGCATGTAAACAAGTAGAGAGAAAAAACAAGTTGAGAAAGGGTAGGACAATGTTCTTTCTGTATAGCACACGTATCATTAAGTACTTAATAAGAATTATATGGTTTTTATTCAACATAGTTCCAATTATTTTAAGAGGATTAATGTAACTTATTGAGTTTCAAAACTAGGTGGTGATTTTCCTTAAGGTACTATTTTTGGCAAATTACTCTAATTTTATTCTTTTTGAGAAGAAAACAAAGAAGAAAAACAAGATATACTGTTTTGTGTGGAAATTTTCATGTTATGGAAGGGAATAGGATTTCTGACACATTTGTGAATGTAATCATGAATGACATTAATAAATTACAATGGCAATTCCAAGTTGACTTGGATGAATACACCTTCCCTTTCAAATTTGAGCAACCACAAACAATTTGCATCCAGGGACTAGAGTTGCTTCTGATGCCTTGACTAAATTGACTTTAATAACAGAGTCCCTAATTTAGAGAATGTGCCAAGAAAAATAATTATGCCCATATAGCTTTTAGGGATTTTGGTTTCTCTGGAGCGTTTCTGTCCCCACCAGGGTACAACAAATACTTAAAATATCTCATTAATTAATGTGTATTGTACACCTCCCCTCCCACCAACAACACAGAAACATGGTAGATGTTTTGACAATAACATATGGAAAAAATAAAATATATCCTTTGTAACAAAATGGTAGAGATGACAATCATAAACATAAATACTCTTTTAAAATATTATTTTATTTGCAATGCTATGTTATCTATTCTCTCTGAATATAGACTTTGAGACTTCAAAACATCACTCACCCACATGTTTTTATGGTCATGTCTGTACTCAAATAAAAATTCTTATATACTTTGTGAAGTTCATTAAAAAAAACAATTTAAAAGTAAAAAAATACCTTTCACATTGACACACGTACTTATAACTCTAAATATGTGTCATTCTTTTTAAGTAAAGGTCAGTTATCATCATTGCTTTTTTTTAAAATTTCCTCTAATTGTCACTCTTTGCAGCCCTTGTAAACTAAATAATTCCTACCTGTTGTTGATAGTTCACCCTGAAGTTGAGGTAGTAACAGCAATATCTCAGTTCTGTGGATTTGAAGACTTGATAAAAGAGAAGAAAGCTTATAGTCTTTGAGTCTATTATAGCCCTCATGTGGAAGAGGAGGGAGGAGGAAAATATCCACACCTCTAGAGGAGGAGGGGTTTATGATGGCGACGAAAGGGAAATCATTTTAAGTCCCTTGTTCTTTCATCTATTCACATCTTTCTTTATCTCTTTAACACAATATTCATCTTCCTAGTAATCGAACCAATTTGCAACAAACACACTGAAATCTAAAACAAGATTGGCATAGGTATTAGGACTGGATCTGTGATTTCATCATGATAGACATTCTGGGAGGCTACATGTGCCTAAGAGAGGCTTTGCTACCACTCCTGAAATCAAAACCAGGTAAGCCTCAGTTAGACTTGAAATCTCTTTATTCTCCCTAAAGGCAACTTTCTTGTGTGATAGCTTTAGTTAAAAAAAAAAAAAATAAAGAAAATCAGATCTAGGGGCGGCCAGGTAGCACAGCGAGTAAGAGCACCGGCTCCAGTGTTGAGAAGACCTGGAGATCGAATCCCGGGCTCAGACAACTCAGCACCACACCCAGAAATAACTGGCCGTGTAACCTTGAGCAAGTTACTTAACCCTGATTATTTAAAAAAAAAAAAATCAGATCTATTGGAACTGAAGGCAACATAGAGAATTGGAAGTGAAGGCAACGTAGAGAATTTTTAAGTCTTTTTTTCTCCTAATGTATAATTTTTTCTAAAAAGTGCAATTCTGTATTTCTTCATCTCCAAGCAGTGTCAGTCATTTCATCCAGCAGAAAGCTGATTATAATGAGCTGCTATTTAAATCTCTCTCTCTCTCTCTCTCTCTCTCTCTCTCTCTCTCTCTCTCTCTCTCTCTCTCTCTCTCTCTCTCTCTCTCTCTCTCTCTCTCTCTCCTCTCTCCCCTCCCTCCCTCTCCAAAACACTGCCTCTACCAGAGGATGATTAACGCTACAGAAGTCTCTAAGGGCCATAAGATATTGCCTCAATTCAGAAAGATAGTCACATGGGAGAATATTGTTTTCCATCTTACCTGATTTTCATGTAATGTGTCAGATTTCCAGAGCTTTTAGCCTTTATTTGCTAATGGAGTGGAACAGTTGGAATGCCCTTAAAATGATGCCATAGGGTGAAGGTACCCAAGTTGCACTGTATCTAAAACTTGGAAGAAGCTGGAAATCAGAAGTCTTTAATAGTTGAGAGCATACTAAAGATTTTCTTTTTAGGTCTGCTGAAAATATTAAGAAGTGATATTCCTCTATTCTAAAGTAATTTCAAGATTTCCATTTATGAAAGTGTGTAAAGAATAGTGTGTTAAGAGACGGCCAGGTGGCTCAGCGAGTAAGAGCACCAGCTCCAGTGGCAGGATGGATGACCTGGGGATCAAATCTGGGCTCAGATACTTAGCACCACACCCAGAAATAACTGACCGTGTAACCTTGAACAAGTTACTTAACCCCGATTGCTTAAAAAAAAAAAAAAAGAATAGTGTGTTAAAAGGTCAAGAATGATAGCTAGGACCCAGGAAAATGGGTTAAAGGTGGTAACCAAACTTAGAGAGTCATATTTCACAGCTAGTTAAGAGCACTGCATTCTTCCTTTCATAGAAGGGATGAGGTTAATGACTCTTCTAAAGGCAGGCCCTTCTTTCCCCATGGGAGGAACTTTTGAATACTTTCATTACTTCAGGGAACTTGTGACAAGCTGAGGAGGGAGAACTCTTGAGGCGAATGATCAAAAAAGGGATAAATGGTTTTAGAAAGATGGTTTTCCAGGAGTATTCACTATAGATTACAGGAACTGTTTTCCCATTAGATTGAGTAGAATGTTAACTCAAAACTATTTTTTTTATCATTTTGTGACATTTTTTTTATTCAAGATTTCTATGTTCCTTCAAATTCTTAAATCGTCTTGGTGGAGTGATATCAGAAAGCATGGGTGATGGGGAAGAAGGGATTATGTCATTTTGGACATTTTTCTCTCGAAGCTAGAAATGCTTGGATTCTGAATAGTGTTAAATTAATAAAAACTGTTTCTGGCAGACTTATGCCTAAAACAAAGAGTGCATATTAATATCATTTTATTCAACAAACAGATGTCACTTATTTAGTACCAGAAGGAAGACCAGTTATTTATCCAATTAAATGCTTATTGAATGAACTAATATTTACTACCTATGCAACCTTGTGCAAGTGAAGACTTCTATGAACTTTAGTATCTTAACCTGTAAAAATGGGAGGTTGGACCATATGGTCTCTGAGGTCCCATCCAGCTCTAGATTTATGATACTATCATCCTATAAGCCTATGAATAAGTGAACATATGATTATCCTTCATATTATAAGAGAATTCCTTACAGCTTGATTTCTTCCCAATTAATTGTGGTTAAAAGATTTAGTCTTTTCCATAGCAAGAACACAGGGCAATTGTTCTGGGTTTTTTTTTTAACACAGTTATTATCAATAGTTGTTTCTGATATACTGTTTTAGTGTGTGTGTGTGTACATTTTGTAGAATATAAATTCCTCATGGATGGGGATTACTTTATTTTTGTCTTTTTATTTTCTGTGCCTAGCATAAACATGATACATTGTGGGGTCTTGACAAATGCTTGGTGAATGACAGATAGATAATGAATAAGAGCATTAAATATCTTAGAAAGGTAATAAAGTAGGGATGCCCCACAATTGGGGAATGACTGAACAAATTGAGGCATATGATTATAATGGGATACTACTATGCTATAAGAAATGTTGAGTTCAATGATCTTAGAAAACCATGGACAGATTTGCATGGAACAATGAAGAACAAAATAAGCAAGAGAATGTTGTACACAGTAACAGCAATATCTTTTTAAGAACAACTTTGAGTGAATGAGTAATTTTTAATATTATAAATACCCCAATTAACTACAAAGGACATATGAAGGAAGATGATAGCTTCACCCAGAGTATGAATTGATAAATAAAGGTATGCCCAGAATGATTTTACATATATATATTTGTGTCTAATGGCAGCCATCTCTAATGTGGGGGGGGGGTTATGGGGAGGAGGGAAGAAAAAAAGAAAAAGAATTTGCATGATGACTATTATATATTTAAAAGGAATGGCAAGTTGTACATAATAGGTCTGAAGTTTCATGTGCAATAATCCTTTTAAAAATTATACTATGTTGTGGAAATGCTTGTTTTATTCCATAAATTAAAAATAAAATAAATTTAAAGGTGTGTGTGTAAGAGAGAGAGAGAGAGAGAGAGAGAGAGAGAGAGAGAGAGAGAGAGAAAGAGTGTGTTTTCTCTTAGGCAGGTTGACATCTAGCTATTTCAGATAAATAACGCTATTCTTTTCATAAAGTAGTTAAACTCATACTGTAGTATGTAGTAGTAAAGTATAGTATTAAAGTAATATGTAGTAGTAAAGTATAATAAGTAATAATAAATAAATATAAAAATAAAATATAATAGTAAAGTAGTAAACTTACACTGTAGAACCAACTGTCTTCTCTTTCCATGTGGTGTAGTGGATAGGGAGCTGGCCTAAAGGCTAAGAAGACATGATTCAGGTTCTACCCTCCTCCCCACAACACATCCGGACTGTGTGACCCCAAGTAAGTCATTTAACCTGTCAGTTCTCTAAGTAACTCTCTAAGATTATATATTGCAGAAAAGTTGCTAACTTACATTAGTAGATGGGGTTTCCTCCACCAGGAGTTATTATGTCAGTGAAATCATAGCTCCAATCACTATTACCTATAATTTTATCATATTTATTCTACACTAAACCATTTCAGATTGAATTGAACTAGACTAATGCTTGATTAGCAAAATAGGCTATTAAGGAAAAAGAACCACACATGTAAAAGAACGTTACTCTTCAAGGTAAGTTAATTTGGACTAATAACTTTTAAAGTTTTAGGCAAAATTAATGTTAAATATTGAAGTTAATAAATTAGGCATTCACTAAATACTTTTCAGCAAGAGCTGTACCATTTATCATCTATAAACACCTAAGTATTAAAGGGAGCATACATTTATCAAAGTGTGTTTAGAGATGATAAGTACCTTTTATGGTACAGCTCTATATCCCAGGTGGGCACTGTAGGAAAAAAAACAAACCAAAACCAAAACCCAGAGGCCCTGTCCTCAACAAGCTTACATTTATTCTACTTGGAATAAACAATATATACACAGGTAATTGAAGCACCTAAGGCATCTTCTTATCCATACCTATATTGGATTCAAGAACTCTATGGGTCCACATCAACTCATTCATGATAGTTCAGCATAGTCCACCATCTCCCATGCATTTAATGAGATAGTATAGGAAAGAAATGTTGTGATAGGATATTTTCCCTATAAACCTAAGTCACACACACGATCAGTGGTACATAATAGGTACATAAAGGGTTCATATATATGGGATTTGTTTAAGTACTACATAGCCTTTACCTAACATTGTTTCCTAATAATATCTGCTTTTTTTTTTTTTTTTAGTACAATTTGTTTGCAACCTCCAGTCTGCTAAGGTATAGTGATTAGAATCCCTTCCTATGAGGTAAATCTGACACCTCTTTGGTCATAATCGTCACACAGAGGTAAGTTGTCTATTCACTTTTATCCCTACATCTAGGTGGGTCTCATAGCTCTTTATTATAGATAACTATCTAACTTAGGGCTGGACATTTCCAAGATCCTCTTTTGCAAGTATACAAATATGGTAGGAAGCTCTAATACCTTTTTTATTACGTAAATGCAGTAAAACCTTTTTGTTTTGGTGCTGTATTTTTGGCAATTAAAAAAAAAACTTGATTTCTACCTAAACTAATACAAAGTAATTTCAGGTTGTGCTTCAGAAGTGTCAATTTGACAGTTGTATAGATGATGAAAAATTGGGAAGAGAAGAAACAGACCAAATTCAGAGGCTAATGTAACAATCTTTGAAAGAGGCACTAAAGGGCAAAGCTAAAGTGAGGACTATATAAGTAAAGAGAGTGGAGGTAGAATAGAAAAAAATTGGCAACTGGGTAGAAATGGAGAGTGAGAGACAGGGAACAATAGAGGATGATTCTGAAGTTGTGCATCTGGCTAACAGGAAGGATTCAGCTGAAACAGAGAAGTTTGAAAAGGGGAAAAGGTTTGCAAAAGGAGGTGATAAGTTCCATTTTGGATATAGAGTTTGAAATGCTTAATGGATCTCCTGATGAAGATTTAGGTCTGGAGCTCAGGAGGGTAAATATATAAATAGAAGTCTGTCCACATGATGATAACAGAGCACGTAGCATTTTATATAGTTATGAGAAAAGAGAGTACAGAAAGGGAAGAGGGCCCAGGACTGAATCCTAAAGTACACTTAGACAGAAAGATGGTATATTGGTGATGACTCAGCCAAAAGGAGGTCATGAAGAAATGGTCAGATAGGTAGCAGAGCTAGGAGAGAAATGTGTCAAGAAAACTCAAAAGGGGCGGCCAGGTGGCTCAGCGAGTAAGAGCACTGGCCCCAGTGTCGGAATGACCTGGGAATCAAATCCAGGCTCAGATACTTAGCACCACAGATACTCAGATACTTAGCCAGAAATAACTGGCTGTGTAACCTTGAGCAAGTTACTTAACCCCGATTGCTTTAAAAAAAAAAAAAAAGAAAAAAAAAAAGAAAACCCAAAGAGGAAAGAATAGTCAGCTGGGCCAGTGCTGCAGAAAGGTCAATCAAAATGAAAACTAAGGAAAGTCCTTTGGATTTAGAATTGGTAGTTTCCTCCTCCGTTTCATAATTATAATGTATGATGTTTATATCTCTTTAAATTTTGCAAAATCTCATTTACATTTCCCCATAAGGTAAGTTTCAGAGGATTTTACAAATGAGGAAACTGAGGCTCAATGAGGTTAATTGACTTGCCTGACATCATATAGTTTAGCAACAGAAAGAGGTTTTTAACCTTGATCTTCCTGATGCCAAATTCAGTGATCTATTTATTTTTCTATGATGCCTCCCTCACTTTATGAGAGTTTGTTTATGAGAGCTACTGATTAGAAGAAATCAATTTAAAAGCTGTAAGTAAACACTGGCTAGAAAGAGCTTGTTTTTGCTAGTGCCTTGAAAAATGAAATATCAATTTTTAAAATGCTTTCAAATTATTTCATCTAATTAGAAAACGGCCCTCTCCAACATCTCTGTTGCTCTAATACAGCAATTGTACAAGGTCTAATTCCTTGCAGTATATAGAACAGGATAAATGATGTATTTTCATCATTAAAGGACTCTCTAACAAGTAAGCAGTGGAAGTAACCCTATTAACCAGGATAGCTAATTAAAATACAGACCAGTGACTCAAACAGAGTCACATGGAAGATGTTGAAGCCCACAGGGAAATCTGAATTTCTTCCCCTCCCCTTTCCCCCGGGTAAAATACTACTTATCAGATCACGAAATATGAGAGGAAATTGAAGGTCTATATTCAGAAAATTCTTTTGGGTTTTTCATTGCCACCCTGATTAATCTGAACACTGTTTTTTGTTTTTTAACCAGGTGCAAAGGCATTTATTTTGCAATAAATAGAGAAAACCAGGAAACTTTATATTCTCAGGTAAAATGGAAGCTAATCCTTTAACTTCAGGTTTCAGTGCTGGTATTTTGTATGCAAACAAAACATGGCAGTTTTATTTTTTTTCACCATCAATTGAAGATTGGGGGGAAAGGGACACAGTGACTCTTTAAGTATTAAGGTGAAATCTCTGACAAAGCATTGAGTTTGCCTCAACTAATTTTTAAACTTTCTTTCTTCTAAGGACATATTTTAATAAAAATCTCCTTTGTCATGCTTTCCCGCATTTTACCATTTTCTTTTTGTAGTCTAAAATTCCATTTTTGAAATAACAAGGGTATTACTGTGTCAACAAAGGCTTTATCAAAATATCACCTACAACTAGATAAGTATATTTTTCTCCAGTGATATCTACATGTATTCTGCACTGCAGGTAGAGAAGCAGAAAATTTTACTCAATAAACATAGATGTTCTCTTTTGATTCATGGAAGCAATGTCTGGCAGCAAAATGATGATATGGTCCAAATGGCTTCTACAGAGGGATGTGCTGGAACCACATAAGATTAAGAGAGTCATTTGTTAAGTATTCAATGTGGTTACACATTGGAAATGTAGTAAACACTACAAGTCAGGGTTTAATTATTGCTTTTTTGATTGTCTAGACTTAAGAAAGTGATGAAAAATGTTAATAATTCAGGTGAAATTTTAAAATGCATTGTTCATTTTTGGAGAGCCAGTTGTTAAACAGTTACCTTTTCCCCTATCACCTTTGTATATCTGCTTGGAACCAAATAATCTCTGCTCCATTCTCCCAAGTTTTTGTTGTTGTTGTTGTTGAGTCATTTCAGTTTGTCTGAACTTCTTTGTGAACCCATTTGGCATTTTCCTGGCAAAGATAATGGGGTGGTTTGCCATTTCCTCCTTCAGATCATTTTATAGATGAGAAACAGAGGCAAACAGGGTTAAAGTGACTGCCGTCTTCCAAGTTTACATTTCTTTAAGTCCCTAGCCATGACCTTTAGGTCTAAGAACATAGCTATAAACATTACTTAATCATTGAGAAATGCTTCTAATAAAACACACATACATTATAACCACATGTATTTCTATTAACAGACCATTAGAAAAAATACTCATGGTAGCTACCTTTAGGGAAACTAGGTAGGGCAGTGGATAGAGTGTGGGGTCTGAAGTCTGAAACATTAATCTTCCCGAGTTCAACGCTGGTCTCAGACACTGAGTAGCCGTGTTACCCTGGGCAAGTCATTTAACCCTATTTGCCTCAGTTCCTCATCTGTAAAATGAGCAGGAGAAGGAAATGGCAAACCACTCCAGTATCATTGCCAAGAAAACCCCAAATGGGGTCATAAAGAGTCAAACATGACTGAAACAACTGAACAACAGCAACATACATTTAATCCATTCTTTTAATTAGCCTGTTTTCTGGTTTTTCTTGTTTTTTTTTTTCAAAATTTTATTTTAGACACAATATTATAGGCCACAATAAAGTTTAGATATGTTTCTCAATGGCCATAATTATATACATACCCTCCCCCACCCCACCCAGAAGGCTACAATAAAGTTTAGATATGTTTCTCTATAGCTATAGATATATACATGCACACACACACATATACATACATTTGTAGACATATACTTTCCCAAACATATTCCACTCCTGATCTGTTTTTATTTTTGTGCATCTCTTGTTTCTTATCCCTCCTGTCTCCTCTACTTCTACCCACTACTTTGCCCTTCTATGACATGCCCATCTCCCCCAAGAATCCCTCCCCTTTCCTCCCATTCCCATAAATCTAAGAACCCTTCGACTCCCTTATTTTACCTATTCCCTCCACCTCCCCCTAAAGATCCCTCCCCTGTCCTCTCCCCTCTCCCAATGCCCCTACAATTTTATTTCTTCTGAATTTAGAGGACTTTTATACTCTTTGAAATATATATGTATTGTTCCCTCTTAAACCCATGTCCAATGAACGTAGGTTACCAGAATTACCAGCCTTCCTTCCTCATATAATTCCTCTGTATCAATTCTTCCTCATACACCTCATTTGTATGAAATAATTACTCTTTTAATCTGTTCCTAAATGGTTTTACTTTTTAAATTCAAAGCATACTCAGGTTTACCCCAATTTTTCTTATAAACTACCCAATTATTGATAAGAATCTTAGACATACATTTTAGATTTTACATATACAAAAAGTAAGCAATATGTCCTTATGGATCCCTTATAATCAATCTTTGTTATGTACCTTATATTTCTCTTGGTTCTTATATGTTGAATCTTCTATTAAGTTTAGGATTTTTTAAAAACAAAGTCTTGAAAGTCTGAGAGTTTGTCAAATGTCCTTTTTTCCATTCAGGATAGTAGTTAATTTTTCAGGGTATGATACTTTTGGCTGGAGCGCCAGTTCTCTTACTCTTCAATAGAATGTGTTCCAAGACTTGTGGTCCTTTAATGTCTCTGCAGCTGTGTCCTGTGTAATTCTAATTGTGGCATCATCATATTTAAATTGTTTTAATCTCGATGCTTTTAATATTTTTTCCTTGAGCTGGGGCTTTCGCGATTTGACTATGATATTCCTGTGAATTTTCCTTATAAGGATCTCTTTTAAGTTTTTTCTATTTCTATTTCTACTCCCCCTCACCCCCCAGTTCTAATGCTTCAGGACAATTTTCTTTAATTACTTCTTGTATTATTGTATCAAGATTCTTTTTTTGATCATAACTTTTATTTAGTCCAATTATTTTTATATTTTCTCTTCTTGATCTATTCTCCAAATCTATTGTTTTTCTTATAAGATGTTTCACTTTTGAGGCAGCTAGGTGGCACAGTGTATAGAGCACCAGCCCTGGAGTCAGGAGGACCTGAGTTCAAGTCTGGCCTCAGACACTTAACACTTACTAGCTGTGTGACCTTGTGCAAGTCACAACCCCAGTTGCCCTGCCTTACCCCCTCCAAAAAGACCAAAAAAAAAAGTTGTTTCACTTTCTCTTCTATTTTTTTCATCATTCATATCTTTTAAAATCATTTTTTGATCTCTTAAAATTTCATTGGCTTCATTTTGCCCAACTCTGATTTTCAAGATGTCATTTTCTTCCTTAAGATACTGGATCTTCTTTTCTAATTGGTTGACTTTCCTTTCATACCCTTCTTGTTTTCCTTGGATTATTCTTATTTTCTTTTTTAGTTGTTCCTTCATTTCTGTCATTTCATTTTTAAAGTCTTTTTAAAGATCTTCTATGAATTCTTTTTGGGCAGGTGACCATTTGATATTATTTTGGGGGGGGTTTCTTTACTTTGATATCCTCCTCTGAAGATGAACCCTTGTCATCTCTATTCCCATAATAGTTTTCTATGGTTGTATTATTTCTCCTTTGCCTGTGCATTTTTTGTGGTGATAGCTTAATTATTTGTAATCACCTCTAGTCCTGGGGTATGGGAAATAGTGCCTCTTGCCCCAGATCTTCAGTTCTTCCCTCTAGCCTGAAATCAAAACCAAACTTTCAACCTTCTGTAAGTGCCCACAGCCCCAAGCTTTCTGCCCTACTGCTTCTGCACTTCCCAGGCATGTGCTGGTTCCTTCTCACCCCCACCACTCTTCACAGCATAGCTGGGTCTGGCATTCCTTGACAGTAGGGGTTCTGTTGATCTTCTCCAGGCTGAAATGCCCAACTCCCCTCACTATCCTGGGGGTAAAAGTTCCTATGGCTGGGGTGGAGGCAGCATCTCAAATCAACTAAACCCAGGGCTTGCCACTTGTTTAAAAGGCTTGTGGCTTGCTGTTAAAATGGAACCTAGTTTGGAGGTGTTTACTCTTCAGAGGGACCAAACCTTGTCCTGGGGTTTTTCTTCCAATTTTCTCAAGTTGTTCCAGAAGGACTCCAGTTATGCCCCTGTTCTTACTTATATCCACGCACATTTTGTTCACCTTAAGGTACTATTTTAATTCTTTTCTGGGGGAAAATGTTGAGAGCTTGGAATTTCCTTCCCCTGCCCTGCCCCCTTTTAAATTTATTTACTTTTACTTTACAACATTCAGTTCCACAAGCTTTTGAGTTCCAAATTTTCTTTCCCAAACCTCCCCCCACCCCCGTGACATGCAATCTAATATAGGTTCTACATATACCTTCACATTAAACATTAGTCAAGTTGTAAACAAGAATTATAACCAATGGAATGAACAACGAGAAGGAAGAAACAAAACAAAACAAAAAAGAGAGAGCAAGTAGTTTGCTTCAATCTGAATTCAGACTCTGTAATTCTTTCTCTGGATGTGGATAGCCTTTTCCATCATGAGTCTTCTCAAGTTGTCTTATAACCTTGCATTGTTGAGAAGAGCCCAGTCTATCAAAATTAGTCATCATAATGTGTCTATAATTGTGCAGAAGGTTCTCCTAGTTCTGCTCCCCTCACTCAGCATCAGTTTATTTAACTCTCTCCAGGCTATTATGAAATCCATCTGCTCCTCATTTCTTATAGCACAATAGTATTCCATTACATTCATATAGCATAACTTCTTTAGCCATTCCCCAATTGAAGGGCATCCCCTTGATTTCCAGTTCTTTGCTACCGCAAAAAGAGCTGTTATATTTTTGTACATATAGGTCCTTCTCCCACTGGTATGATTTCTTTGGGATACAGCCCTAGAAGGGTATTACTGCATCAGTGGGTATGTACATTTTTATAGACCTTTGGGCATAATTCCAAATCAGAGAGCTTGGAATTTTCTGACCTACTCAGCCATCTTCCCAGAATCCTCTTGATTTTCCTTGTTACCAGTTGTAACGATAACAGTAATTTGAAGATCTTCCCTGTGAATGCAGTGGTAATGGTAATTTGAAGATCTGTCCTGCCTCTTATTAAGCCTAGGGGAATTTGAACACCTTTCCTGCTTTGAAAGTAAACTCTGCCCCCTAATAAGCTGAATGTAATCACATGGAACCTCTGGTGAGAGGAGTTTGCTGAAGGATGGAGCAGAACTCACAGGAAGCTGGGAGTCAGAGCCAGAGAGACAGTAGGAGAGAGAGATTCAGGCAAGGAGATAAGATAGGTTTGTGAGTAAATATTGATGTTGTATTGGTTTGTGGGAAGGCTAAAGGATGGCATGGCTCTCTGCTACGTTGTGGTGCATTAACTTAGATGTTTCTATGATGGATTCAGTTTCCTGGTGTTGGAATGTGGTTTTCTGGTTTCTAAATAAATGCTTTGCTTATGTCCTCTATATGGAGAGTTTGTTCTATTTTGTAATCGAGCACCATGTGGGAATATTTATAGTCATGGTGGGTATATTTATTGTGACTGTGAGCACTATAAATATTACATTGGCAGTACACCAGTCTTTACACCTTCCACAAAATATATGCCTTTTTTTCCCCCACTCTATTCATAAGATCAATATAAGAAGGGTCACAGGAAATAGCTGTAAGCTTTGAAATACTTGCAACAGTACAGATTTCGTGGATCAAGATAATTCCAAGGGATTTTGCAAAAAGGGGGTAATCAGTCAGGGTAATTTGCTATTTCTTAACCTTGCCATAACTACTTTTATAAATCCAGGCAAAAGTCAATCATAGACTTAAGGTTTGGGTATGAAGTATATAATTTCACAATTCTCAGCATGTCAACTGAAACCTTGAGTTTAATGAACTCACCACTCAAGATATGGGTCTTTGGGGTGACACCATTGATTCTCATCTAATTCTTATTTTTAGCTAATTCTTATTACAAAAGCAAATTTAGGTTCGAGAGGTACATGAGTTGACAGCTTTTTGTCTCCTTCTAGCCAGTCAAATGTGTACATGTTATATGTATTCCTTATTGTAGACTTTAGTTCTTTCAAAGATAACCTTCCTCCTCTTAAGTTCTTTTAAAACCATCTTTTTTCAGGTATTTGACCTTCAATTTTGTAAGGTCTTTTGCCTTTTCAGAAGGGAATAAGGAATAAATGGGGGCTTTGTCTTCTTTTTTAAATAAGAAGTTTGTATAGTTCAGGCTACCATTGGATCAAGGGGTCATGGACTGGGAAGCCTCCATTTTTTTGAGGATGGAGAAGGATTCTCAGGAGGAAGACAACTCTATCTTTTTCAATATGGACTTAAAGACTATATATATTTGTTATATATTTTTTCTTTTTTTAATGAGGTGGGAGAAAAGAATTCGTTAATTTAAAAAATAGAGTTTGGTGTAGAATGTGTAGTGCAAACGTGAAATATTGCATGAACTTTCAGATGAAGTCATATTTTTGTTTTACTTTGTTATGAGATCTCTTATAAGTGGGATTAATGTATTTAATATAAGAACAAAATATCAATAAAACTTTTGAAATGTGGGGGAGGAACATCATGATGACAAGATCTATTAAAGTCCCTAAGAATAAGTTTAGGGTTTGTAATAGAAAGAAGCTTGTGAATCAGGTACCTAAATCTTTGATAAATTTCTTAATTTATCTTGTACATATCATTAGTAAATAATTGCATGTCTTTTTGCTTTTATCTCCAGGGCTTAGTACATAGTACCTGGTCCTTAATACTTGTTGATATGATTTGAACAGAATGGAAACTTGACTCAGTGTAAGTGTTAAGTCTCATGCATCACAGAACTGCCAAAGTATCCCCCACAATAAGTGTCAGGTGGGGGTGGCACTTTTTGTCGAGCTCTTTTTTGAAGTGTGTTCTATGTCCTCCTCTATGTAATACTTCTCTGAGGCATGAGCAGCTCAACCCATAGAATTACGTTGTATCTCCTCTGATATATCCACATTTTGATTACAGCTTTGCAGTCATATATAATTACACTGTTTTCAGATGGACTCAGAACTTTAGCTGGGCAGTGTATCTAATGTATGTGAACTTCACAACTTTGTCAAAGAGGTTCTACACGTATTACTATGCCCATTTTACAGATAAGGAAACTGAGGGTCAGAGATTTTAACTATTTGTCTGTAGTTACCAACTACTATGTAGGCAGCATTCAATCCAGATGTTGTCTTACTCCAAATTCAGTGCTCTTTTACTAACCATTTATTTCACAAGACATCTTTTTTCTAGACTGTAAATTGGAGAATTATATGATTTTCAAGGTCACTCCCTATTTTAAGCATTTTTTACTTTAAATAATAAGGCATAACTTTTATATTAATTGACGAAGAAATACATAGTGGAAAGAAAATGAATTACATGTTAATATTTTATTTCATAGACAAATAAAAACCAAAAGAAAATGCCCTGGTTTCCCCAAAGAACTTATTTCAACTGGATACCCAATTATATGACTATTACTTCAGCTTTTAAACCGAACCATTTCAGTGATATATCAGCATGAACATATTTACGTTGTCATCAATTAGCCAAAATATTTTACAGAAAAAACAATCTAAAAAACAGGCCGTAGGTATTGAAGTGTTAAGCTATTTTTGAATCAATACTCTAAGGGGACATTGTACACATGCATTTGTTTAGTAATCAGTCTTCTGGGACACAATCATGCCTCTATGATAATATGAAGGAAATAAAAGGGTTCAGTATCTATATGCTCACAGAAATAAAGTACTGATTCCATTAGATATCCCTTTAGACATAGTCAATTTATAAATGGCCTAGTTTCTCTAGTTTACCAAAAACATGACCAGTGAAAACTGAGACAGATCATTGGAGGAAAGCCAGGGAGTTGTCAGATGGAGGAAAATAGCCACTAAAAGAAGGGATTAAAAAAAAAAAAGGGTAGTTCCTTTAGTTCTAAATTATCAGCTACTGAAAGCAGTCACTTCTTAAAGGTGCATATTACTTATCCCACATCCCGTTTTATTGGATTGATCCTTCAATTAAATAGCACTGAGCTACATTCAGCTGAAACTCTGGTCCCAGAAAAGCTACAATAGTTGAACAAAGCTTGGCTTTTGGGTGTCCAGAACTAGCATACATCAGGAAGATGTGGAATGGGGAGACTACAGCACCTAGACTTGTAAGAGATGCCTATTTTGAAAAAAAGTGTTTGTGATGAATGCGGAATCGGTAATTCCCTTGATGGTCTTATTATTGATAATATCTAAAGACCATTAAAGATAACAATCATTTTCACTGATTTATAAATGTTATATTGTCCACAATTATATAGTACAAGAACTCAGGAGACATCCAGCTTCTTATAGGATTCTTTTATGAAAGTTAACATGTTCTTTATCTCTGTTGAATTATTCATGACACGCAGATCCTTTAGAATATCTTCCTGATTGGGAATCCTCTTCAAAATTTCTTCCTGTGGTATAAAAATGCAAAAAAAAACAGACCAAAAAAACATGAGGTAAATTTAAAATGAAATTACCTCAAAAGAGACTAATGTTCTTAAAGAGAAATTCAAGTAAAAAGACTATCTTCTACACAAATATTTCACTACAATGCATTTTGCACTACTATGAATGACAATCACCTCCGTGAAATTTACTAAAAATATAACAAAGTTTTAAAATGCTGTATTAGAATAAATGACAACAAAGGGAAGCAGGCGATCAACAATGCAAAAGAACAAAAAGAAAACAATTCATGAATAGAAGAGGACAGTAAGTGGGTCAGAGACAAACGCATACAAGTCTGGGCCTTGACATAATTTATTATGTACTTTTAAAAAATCCAAATTGTATATAATGGAGATTTGTGATTTTCTATAAAATCCTCTTGTTCTGTTTCTATTTGTAAATGGAGATGCTCAATTCAGTGATTTTTGAGTTCAGGAAAAAAAAATAAAGGAATCACAATGGTTTCTCAGGACTTCCAAATCAAAATGGAGCATTAGCAACTATCTATGGCTCTATAGCAGAGAAATCCTGATCACTTGGAGAATAAACATTCTTTGTCTGGTTTATGAATTGTTTTGTGTTAAGGAATCCTTGGGAAATGTGGTGAAGTCTATGGACGACCCCTTTTCAGAATAATATTTTTAAATGCATAAAATAAAATTCACAAAAAAAGTGGAAATCATTTTATAATTTCGTCACCACCATAAACAATTCTGAATGATGTTATACCCATCTCTTTAGAGTTGGAGACATTCCTTCATTCTCAATTTGCTATTTAGGATATCATAAAGTTAGCTTCAAATATTTCTCTCTTTTTGAAAGACAAAGTGCCTTGTAGAATGCTTTAAATATTTTTTAAAAAGTAGAAAAGAATAGTAGATGAAAGGATCCCTTAATACAGATGAGAAAACTGAAGCTCAGAGATAAAGAAACAGTATGAGATACAGCAAAGAGATTTCCAGTGTCAAAAGAGAACAGCATTTATTGAAAACAAATACATCTATTTTAAATTCTATTATCTGCCATTTTGTAGGCCACGCTGATCTCACATTTTCCCCTCTATGTTGATTTTAATCTTATATTGGCTTTCTTCAATTATCCTAAGTTATTCTCTTTCTCCTCATGGACAAGTCTCTCATAAGCACTGACATCTAGAGTGCTTAATTAAATTAAATTAATTAAAAAAAAATCCTACCTCAAGGGGTGGCTAGGTGGTGCAGTGAGTAGAGTGCTGGCTCTAGAGTCAAGAGGACCTCAGTTCAAATCCAACCTCAGACATTTAACACTTACTAGCCATGTGACCTTGGGCAAGTCACTTAACCCTAATTGCCCTCCCTCCCCCCCTCAAAAAAGCAAAAAAAAAAATTATACCTCATATCAGCAATTCTCCCCTCTACTTCTCTGCTATAAGCCTGTAGTAAGGGGGAGACTATCCAGCTTAGAAGGTGTTGGGGAGGGAGGAAGGGTTGCATAGATCCAGGAGGCAATATTAAAGTGTAATGGGTAAAGAGTAGGTATGGTGTTGGAGACAAGTCCCATGAATGGTTATCTCAGGGAGGGTAGGATGCAGTGCATCCTGGGTCTCTCTCAAAAACTTTGGAACTGACTGTGTGACATGGGAGACACTGGCACAGAACCACTCAGCATGGCATGCCCACATCAGAGAAGATGCTGTGCTCTATAAGCAAAAGTAGAATTGAAACAGCTCAAAGGAAACACAGGATGCACAAATTTGGAGAATCCACCCCAAGTGTTCACACAGTCTGTTTGTGTCCAACCTATGGTAGAGCATTCTGAGCTCGTATTGGTCTGATCAGTCAGTCAGACACACTGAAGATTGACTTTAGCACAGTGATGTCATTTTGGTCCTCTTTGAGAAAGAAGGACAATGCATTCTTCCAACCCTCCAAATGGCAGACCACATACCCCTAGGAATCATGCCATTACCCTCTAGGAGGCTGTGCTTCCCATTCTGGTAACTACTGATCTGGAGAATCGTAGACTGCAGAAGCCAGAATAAATTCCCAAACAGGAAGGAATTTGTTTGTTTCATTTCCTCTTATGAAGTTTTTATTATGTCTCCAAAACTGGGTTGCCAGTCATAGTAAAACACTTTCACTTTGGTTAACAATGTATAAATTAGTCAATGTTTCATTTGTAATCTATCATTTTTCATAGAATTCTTGAAGAAAAAAGAATTTGCCTTTATTATTCATTAAATCAAAAATCATCTATCCCCTTTTCTATTGGGAAAATTGGTAACAGTCATATTTTTCAAGGATGTTTCTTCAATATATACTCAAAGCCTCCCAGATTTTTGTTTTGCTACAAGGAGACATTTTAGGAAAATCTCTTCTTAAATTATATTTTAGAAATAAATTAGCTAAGGATTGCCACAAAGTTTGTTATTCACCAGGAATAACAAAAGGAAAGAGAGCTTTTTCCAGAAAAAATTTCAATAGAAGGCATTTAAGCCACAATATAAAGAATAACTGGTTATACTCACAACAGGAAAGACAGATACTTACATGAAGTATTGGTGCTTTAATACTTTCCTTGGGGAGTTCTGGAAGAGAAAGGGTCTTGGTACCATCTATCTGTAGCACCTAGAGAGGGAAAAATATACTTTTTTTTTTTTCTGGAACAGGTTCAGAGTCAATCTGTAAATCAATTAAGTAGTTACTAAGACTATACTATATATTAGACACTGCGCTAAGTGGTAGGGACACAAATAACAACTAATAAAATAAACCCTTCTCCCAAGGAGTTTACACTCTAGCAGGGGAGATAACAAGGACATAAAACTTACTAAAGAAATATAAAGAGAAGAAACACCAGGTAATTCAGTGTAAAGTAGTTGAAGGTTAAGAACAGAATTCATGTAGAATTCAGTGGCATCTTGAAGGAAGACAGATTTTGTGAGGATGAGGTGAAGAGCATTAGCATTCCAGGCACGGAGGAAAGCCAGTGCAAAGCTACAGGGCTGGGAGGTGGAATGTCTAGTGTGGAGTACAGAGACGCAACCAGTTTGGTAGGGTGATATAATAAGGCTGAAAAGATAGGGTGGTATAAGTTTGTAAAGCGTTTAAAAGCTAAAGAGAAGTTAAGGGACTGATTTCAGAGGCAAGCTTACTGAGTAGGGAGTATCATTGTGAGGGTACTTAAACTCAATCCCCATTCTTTCACTATATATAGTCAAGAATTACATCTTTAAATCAATTGTGTTGACTTAGGAGATTTCCTTCAGAATCCAGAATCCTATATCATTCTAGATATTATAATACATGTTTATGTATTATACACATTTTGTTATGTATAATACATATATGTATATATTTTGTATACTTGATATACATTATAATACATTTTGTTATGAGTACCCGTTTAGCCTTTTCTTCTTCTTCCTCCAATTCATTCTCAAGAATCCGAATTTTATCCTGAAGGTTCTGAATGTTCTCATTTATTAATTCTGTGGCCTTCACTGCTTTTTCAGCTTCTTCCTAGGTTATAGGGAGAAAAACAAAACAAAGCAAAATACCGTGTCAAGACTAGTTTTCATCACAAGCTACTTCACAAGCTTCACATTACTAGAAGAAATTTGTCAATTACAAGTTTTTTAAAACTGTGACACAATAGAGGGGACAGAAGAATCTTCTACCACACTGAAAAGTTGCAGAAAAATCGTCTAAGTAGTATCCTAAGGTTACTAGCATCAAAGGTCCTGGTTCTACCAGATACAAACATAGGTGATAGGTAGGAATGTTGCTTGCGTCTTGCTGTGGTAGCTTTCCTCAAGTATTACGTTATAGCAACTGATGGCTATAGTCTTTGAAAGCCACTAAGTATGAACACAGCCTCAGAAGATGCTGACAAATGAAAGGTGATTCATCTTAAGAGTTGGTGCTTCAGACTGATGTCTCAGACCAGATCCTTGGCTATGAGTGTCTGGTGAGGAAGTCTTTCCTAATTGCAAGTTCAAGGACTGGTAGAGGCTATATGACTTTTTCTATAAAAGATCCAAATATCCTTACTCCTTAAAACCAATAAACACTGGGGCAGCTAGGTGGTGCAGTGAACAGAGCACCTGCCCTGGAGTCAGGAAAACCTGAGTTCAAATCCAGCCTCAGACACTTAATATGTACTAGCTGTGTAACCTTGGGCAAGTCATTTAACCCCAATTGCCCTGCCTTCCCCCCTCCAAAAAACCCAAAACAAAACATAAAATCAAGATTTTTCCATTTTTTCTTATCCTATATCTTGCACCCTCAGTTTCTTCTTTAGCTCTCCACTGTCTGTGGTTCAAAAGTTACAGTGGAAAATTTAGATAATTTTGTTGGTCTACAGTACAGTTTGGATTGAGAAAAATGTTAAAAGTTACAAAGAATGAGTGTAACCCATTTGCCACAAGTTGACTGTTCAAATACTTGAAGGCAATCCTTCAATTTTCAGGCATCTACTTTTCAGATGATCGAGGAAATTAAGGAACTTGCACATAAGAAATCTTTTGTGTTAAAGCACTTCCTTAAACTGTCAATATCAATTTCTGCACCAGGAGGGGCAAGCTTAAATCTATCTAGAACCTGAAACTGCCATGCTGAACAAATAATGTGGTTTTGTGGCACTTTCTTCCCTTGTCCATTATACTAATCTTCCCATTTCTTTTTTTTTTATAGTTGCAATCAATTTATTAAAAGAGATGATTGGTTAGGCATCTGCAATAGTGACTTCAACTTCTACACCTGGTTCAATGCTGATAGAAGTGATCTGTTTAACAATTTCAGAATGACTGTGCAAATCAATAAGGTGTTTGTGGATTCTCATCTGGAACCCATCCCAAGTCTTTGAACCTTCACTGCAAGTTTTTCTAGTTGTGATTTGAAGTGTCTTGGTGGGCATTCGAACAGGTCCCTTCACTTTCAAATTCTTCTCTTTGGCTCCTCTGATTAGGTTGGCACACAGTTTCTCGAGTGATTTCACATCGCGGCTGGTCAGGGTGATCCGGATCCGGTGAATGGCCACTTCAGGCTCCACAAGGGTCTTGCTGGTGTTTTTGAATGCCATGGCGGTAGAGTGGCTTCCTGACCGACTTATTTTTTGGTGAGAGTGAACAGCGGTGAATCAGGAGGAGGAGAGGCAGACACTGCCAACTCCAAGTGGCTGCAGCAGTGATACCTTCACCAAAGAGCCTAATCTTCCCACTTCTTAAAGAAGTCTGATGAAAATGAAAAAAAAAAAAAGCACATCTCCCCTACCCACAAAAATCCCAAACTCACAAGATAAAAAATAAAGAGGAAGTAAAAGATAAATGAAAAGATAGTAAGAAAGCACCTAGCTACCTAGCTAATTTAAATTAGTTCTAAGTTCAAATAAATTACAGTGCAGCATAATAAAGAACTTGAAGATGTGATTCTGTGTTAGTTATCTGAGAAATCTTGGAGAACGGGAAAGGTGACAGAAAATTGGAGATGGGAAAATGTTACCCAAATTTTTAAAAAGAGAAAGAGTTCAATTATCAATTGATGAGCATGCCTAGTTAAAAAATTAAGAAAAGTGAATCAGACACATGTCTTGTGAACACTAAGAAACACAGAGACACTAGAAGCCATTAAGAGCTCCAAAAGGACAACTCACACCAGATTTCACTCTTAGGCTCATTTGATTGGTAGACGTACATAGAACAAAGGGTTTAAATTAATAAGATGAAGGTTAATAGGGCTAATTGCAAAGTACAGTCCAATATAGGGTTTATAATTCGTGTCACAAAAGAGGTAAGTATTTCAGCTGACAGAAACCACTGCCAACCATGGTCTCCTAAGCCACTTAGTACTCATGCCATAGATACAATGGCCTTGACGAGAAAGGCACTGAATTTTAAATATTGTAATAATTCACATTTATGTTGCTTTAAGGCTCATAAAGCACTTTCCTAGCAACAATAATGATAAATAATGCAGTATTATTTTGCCCACTACAATCGCATACATTATAAACTATTTGAGGGCAATGTTTATTAAGTTCACTGTGTAATCCTAGAACATTTTCTTTTTGGTTCAGATGCTTTCACTGCATCTGATGCAGTGAAAGAGATGCAGACTAGCAACTCTTCTACACTTAAGCATTTTAGAAACATGTCTGAGGGCACCAAAAGGTAAAGTGATTTGCCCAAGAGTCACAGTCAGTATGTATCAGAGGTGGGACTTGAACTGAGGTTGTTCTGATTCAAAGGTTGGCCCTCTATCCATTATTCCATGCTGCCTTTTCATTTCATTTAATGATTCCAGTGCAGATTAGGTGCCTAATAAATGTTTATTGAATCAAATGAATTTTACAGAAGAATAAACAGTATGGTTTGCAAACCATGATATTATTTGGGATAAGAGATAATTTTGGCCACTGCATGAAATGCCAGGCAAATATATTGTGCAATTTTTATTTGTTGAATGAGTTCAATTGGGGGTTTAATAAGAATAAGATCTGGGATAAATATTTTCACAACACTGGCAAAACTGAGGGAAAATTCATGTAGTACTAATATTTACCATGTAAATTAAGCCAATGGTATTTTTTGGATTAAAAATGATGAAAATAACATATAAATGCCCTCCATCCTATAGTCTTTTCCTCAAATAACATCAATAACTTTAGAGTCAAAGGACTAGTCTTTAAATTCTGGCTGTTATTGGAAGGACAGTGGTTGTCATATCACCTGTTTGAATTCACTTTCCTTACCTACAAAATGAGGAAATGGATTGAGATCTCCAAGGTCCTTTTTAGCTAGAAATTCCATGATCTCTATTTTACAGATGAGAAATCTGATATTCAGAGAATTTAAACAACTTGTCACAGAAACATAGTGTTAGTCCAAGTAGGGTTTGAATTTGGACCCTATTTATAAAAGGGCCTTCTCTAAGTTACGGAGCTTTGTCTGAACATAGCAGCAGAATTTCTCATAGTACTCAACCCCAAAATTGATCACAGTCAATTTTCAATATCCAGTTTGTGGATTATTTATTTATTTATTTTTTTTAAGTGAGGCAGAGTTGCATGGAGTAGTCAACCTAGAAGTGAATCCTAGGATTCCAAGCTGTTATTTTTGTGATATCTAATACTTTATATTATCTGTAACTTCTCTTCCTCCCATTTGTGTGCACAACAGGCTAAGGAGTATTTTGTATTGCCAATTTTATGTTTCACTGAATGATAGGCTGTTTAGGCAGAAGCACATTTAAAGGTTAAATCCAATCAAGCCCGAGAATTTGCAAGTCAAAGTCCAAGGACATTTAAAAGCCTATTTTGGTTCTGAGGATCAACTATTAAATATATTCTATAATTTCCTATTACTGGTTTTTTGTTGTTGGAGTTTAAACAGACAAAAAAGATCTGGGGTCAATTTTAGCAGTTACTAGCACTATTCAGCTAATACCATATTAAGTATGAAAGAAAGAAGATTCTGAAATAGCATTAGTAAGAAAACCCATAATTTGGTTAGAAAATAAGATCACATATTTAAGGGAATAAAAGGAGGAAATAAACATACCAGATCATCATTCAACCACTGCAGCCTAAATTCAGGTATAGATAATATCTTACTAAAAAAAGATTTATGATAAATAAGTTTATTCAAGATCAGGGGGAACACACAGGAGCACTATTTTCTAGGTCAAATTGGCAGAGTATCACACTCATCTATGATAAATTTTCAGTCCTTTTTATCTCTCACCCTACTTTCTAGATATTGCCAACCCCTCCCACTTACATTTTCATAGTACCTGCAATAATTCCAGGCTCTCTGCATTGGCCTCAAGAGTCTCCATTTCCTTCAGACAGAGATTTGACACTTCCTTTAGACTACTCCATTTTCCCAAAGAGACGTTATGTGTTTCACACAACTGAAGAAATCTTCGACAATGGAAAAGAGAACATTACCAGTTTTTAACATAGCTATAATCAACTTTCTTTTCTGTCAGTGATGGTAGAATGAATGCACAAAATTTTTTTTTCCTGTTTTAACCCTTTGCAATGACCTATTATTACCTTTCCTTTAAGCAGTTAAGATGAATTTGAGTGTCTTCCTTTTCCTTTCTTTCAGCACTCAAAACAGATCTAGGAAGGTAAGTTAAATATAATTAAAGAGAAAGTGGACTTTTGAATATTAAGCAATTTAAACTAAGGGCATTTTCCCCCTAATATCTGAGATAATTCATTCTTATCTCTGTATTTCTAGACAAAATCTTTGGTTTAGTACTTTGTAGCTGTATATCTGAATTACCTCATCTTCTTTCTAATTGGTCTCTCCATCTAGATTTTCTCTCCTTTCTAGCTGATTCAGGTCTGCTAATTAAAAAAATCACCTCTTCCTAAGGACTTTTTGATGCCCCAATATTAAATTGGTGCTGTATCTTCAGGATTTTGTTGTATATCAAGTTTAACCACTAGATTACAGAGGTTTAAGCTGTGGCTATACATGGGAATTGTAAAAACATAAAAGTAAAACAGCACTCCCCAAATGGCCAGAAGGTATTTTTTCCCTTTGCATGCAAGGCTACAGAGAGCAGCAAGATTTTCTCTCCAAAGGGCTTTTAGCAGTTCACTTAGGAAACCCTTCAAGGTTCACATAAACACACATCTGTAAAGGGAGGGAGCTGGTTTTGAGATGGAAAGACAAAATTTTAATAGTCATTAATAAGACTATCAATGATACTTTCCATTATGATTTTAGTTGTTTGCTAGAACTGTGATAAAAAGTATGGGAATCTTTGAGGACCTCTGAATAAAATAAAAAAAGACTGAACCTCAATGGACCAAAAGAAGCTATAGACAAAGAGATATACACCCAGCAGTATTAATGGAAGCTATTGAGAATTTAAATAATGAATTAGAGGCCGTTATAATCTTGGTCTTCTTAGAGATCTCTTCATTTGTACGATAAAACTTTAGACATACGTTCTTCTGAGACAGTAAAGAGACTTTTCGCTCAAAAAAATCCAATGATGATACATTCTCCATTAAAGCCCTACTCTAATGCCTCATCAAAAAGTAGAGAGAATTCTGAGTTCTTGAAGACCATTCCCTTAAAGCACAAGTTCTGGTGGGTCCTACCAAGCTGGAAAGACTTAAAAAAAATGGATTTGTGTTTGTGGTCTGAAGACCAGTTCAGTTGAATGATAAGAGGCTCAGCATCAGTTTGGTTGCATGGTAATGAACATTTTTGTCAGAGAAACTCTTAAGGGCTGCCAAACAAGTTGTGGAGATGTTGTAATATGCATTGGTGAGTAGTGAGTTCTAAAATCACATATTCCTGAGAAATTGCTATAGCTCAGACTTGAAAATGAATCAGCTAAGAAATAGGAGTCCTGATTTGAGTAGGTACAGCTGCAAGTTTGAGTTGGGTGGCAAGGTGGCAGAGTTAGAGCATTGAACCTGAAGTCAGTTAGACTCATCTTCCTGAGTTCAATTCTGGTCTCAGATACTTACTAGCTGTGTGATCCTGGGCAAGTCATTTAATCCTATTTGCCTCTGTTTCCTTATCTATAAAATGAGCTGGAGAAGGAAATGGCAAACTTCAGTAGCTTATCAAGAAAACCCCAAATGCGGTCATGAAGAGTCAGACATGATTGAAAAAAGACTAAACAGCAACAAAGCCATAGAAAAAAGAAAAAGAGAAGCAAAAATAGGGACACAGGCTACATACTCACTGTATCACAGAATCCATCATAGCTTCAAAATATTCCTTACTATCTTTTGGGAAAGGCTTCCATGTTACTTTATTTTTGAGGGTTTTCTTTTTCATATTTGTATTTTTCCCAGTTTCTGGCAAGGGAAGAAAAATAGCATGACAATCCATTTCTTGCTGAAAATGTGGTTCATTTTATTTTTTAAAGTAAGGAACTCATAGAATTATATGAATTCAACTGTCAGTTTTATGAAACCACATCAACTGCTTAGTCACCTAATGTTTATAGAAAATATTTCACATACTCTTTTGTCAGTGAAGACACCCAATAAAGCTGGCATTCTTAACTTTTTTTTTTATGTCACAGACCCCTTTGGAAGTATGGTGGAGACTATGTATTACAAAGGAATCCAATTATACTGAAAAAGTTATTAAAATTAAAAACAGGGGGCGGCTAGGTGGCGCAGTGAGTAAAGTGCCAGCCCTGGAGTCAGGAGGACCTGAGTTCGGTTCCGGCCTGAGACACTTAACACCCACACAAAAAACCTAGCCGTGTAACCTTGGGTAAGTTACTTAACCCCAACTGCCCTCCAAAAGGCAAAAAATAAAAAAATAAATAAAAACAACAATAAAAACTAGTTTATGGACTGCAGGTTAAGAATCCATGCAGTAAGGTCATATTGTCCAGCACCTTACCAATGGGAATATTTTATTAATTGGTATTTCAGACATATGCCTAAAATATGAATCTTCAAAGTAAAATAAGAAGGAATAACATAATTGTTATTCAAAACTGACATACAACTTTGGTTCTCAAGAAGAGAGTTGCAAAGATTATGGTAATAATATGCCTGAGGAGGAGAACCAGTCAGGTGGAATGACATGGAAGTGGCTCAAGATTCTCTTACATAAGTGACAAGAGTGAAATAGTTTGCCAGCATCAAACTAAGGAAAAAACAAACACAAAACATCTGCATGATCTGCATTGGAGGTTAAGCATCATTTACCAAGACTTTCCCAGTTGGTCTAATTCTTCTTGATTAGGTGCTACAATAATGTAGACTTTTTCATTAGGCAGGTATCATATTTTGACATTTTGACTACAGGCACCCTTCTCATGGGAAGAGGGGAATTTTTAATTACAGAAGTGAGGCTGAGTGATGGATAAAACTATTTTTATTATCATCATCATTATTACCACTACTTATTGTGTACTTAAACTTTTGTCTAACTCCCCTTCTGGCAGATGCTTGTCTTAAGTGGAAGAAACTTTTATAATTATAATGATTTGCCATAATCCTTTTGGCTTACACATTAACAGTAATAGGTCTGGGGTGGCCAGGTGGCTCAGCGAGTAAGAGCACCAGCTCCTGTGTAGGGATAACCTGGAGATCGAATCCCGGGCTCAGACACTCAGCACCACACCCAGAAATAACTGGCCGTGTAACCTTGAGCAAGTTACTTAACCCCAATTGCTAAAAAAAACAAAACAAAACAAAAAACCAAAACCAAAAAAAACGTAGTGGCAGCTATGCCATATGCCCAGCTGGAAAGAAGAGGCATAGAAAAGGAAAGAAGAGGAAAGAAAGGCAGGTAGGTGGCTTAGTGAGTAAAGCGCTGGCCCTGGAGTTGGGAGGACCTGAGTTCGGTTCCGGCCTAAGACACTTAACAGCCACACAAAAACACTAGCCGTGTAACCTTGGACAAGTTACTTAACCCCAAATTGCCCTACAAAAGGCAAAAAAAAAAAAAAACCAACAAAAAAGAAAAAAAAACAGTAATAGGTATTTTTGAAACATAGTTGCTTGTAGTCTTGTAAATTTCCATGCTAAAAATTAGTTTTTTTCTTTCTTTTCTGCAGAAAGCTTTGTCCTCCTCCCACCATCATTGCAAGATAACTGTAGCTTCTGTCAAGGTCATTCTCAGGATATTTATTAGTAGTCAAGTTGAGCATCCTGAGATAAATGCCACCTCCTACTGTCCTTAACTGTATATCACCTTTAGGCTGATTATGAGAACCAGCCCATAAGTTTTCCCTCAACAATCAGGTGCCTGCATCCAAGGCTGTTGAGGGTGTGGAATGTATGCTATGATCAAGTTACCTCAAAAACCAATAATAAGTACAGAAAAGAATACTGACACGGTAGACATGTAGACCTCACTCAATCAGACCTCTTAAATCTTCAAAAAAAAAAAAACCCTTTAAGTTCCCTACTGATAAATAGTGAGTAAATGTCAGAAGCAGAGTTTTTTTTCTGTACATTAGCTACGACAATATGGCTTTAGATTGCACTGATGCCAAAAATTCAATCTGTGACCCACAGATATAGGTTTTTTGTATTAATTTGGAGAAAGCTGATATAGAACAGAAATTCTACAAGCCTAAAAGTGCATGCTCCTCAAGTACCTGAGGGGTCAGCTTTTGTGCTTTGTATGATTGCTTTTAATCTGAGATCCAGTCAGCTGTAATTAAAATCTTTCAATGAATTTAAGTGAATCGTTTCACTTTTTAGTGATATAGGCATAATATTTTCCATAAAGTTATTCCTTTGGAGATCGTTTGCTGCTAAGTGTTGTGGGATGGGAAGGAGAGCATAATCACCTTGGTAGCCATTGAAATTAATCTCATGATCCTAGGACAAGCAGCCCCACTAGCACATCTCATTAAAGTAGAGCAGTTGACTTTTAGTTGGTCCAAATATTTAATAAACCACCAGGCACTTATTCCTTCAATATGCCAACTAATAACTAACATATTTTACTGTACAATCTTTGTTACTCAGAAGACAAATTAGTGAGGTAAACTGAAATTATGTAAAGAAATAGTGCAGAAGCAGAATTTGAATCTTTGGGGATTCCTGTCCTAGAAAATCAAATGAAATGTCTGAGGTGTTAAATAAGCAGGAAGAAGTGGAATCTTGACAGTTTAATATGAATACAGGTAAGATGGGGTGAATAGAGAGATGGGCCTGGAGTCAGGAAGATTTGAGTTCAAATCTAGCCTGACAATTACTAACTCTGTGAACCTGGGCAAGTCACTTGACCCTGTTTGCTTCAGTTTCCTCATCTGTTAAATGAGCTGGAGAAGGAAATGGCAATCCACTCCAGTATCTTTGCTAAGAAAATCCCAAATGGTGTTATGAAGAGATAGACACAAATGAAAAATGACTAAACAACAAATGGGTAAGAAAGACAGTTTGTGGAGTAGCTAGACAGCCTGTACTGAAATCAATTAACTCTGCTAGATTCAAGTTCTGTCTCTCACACCTATTAGCTGGGTAAATCTAAGGCAGAAGGAGATGAGCTGCTAACCTAAATCTGTGGAGGGAGTTGCCACACCAGTATTTCCCCACTGAAATGAATCACAGATCTAGAACTTTCTCTCTCGCCCCCACAAAGTTCACACATTATATTAAGCACTATTGAAAAAGTCTCTATATAGTTGTGGCTAATTAAGTTATGAGACTAAAAACATACATACAGAATAATATTCAAATGCATTACTCCTTACATAAGTCGCCTTGAATCTAAACATTCAGCCCAACAATACTTCCACATGGGTCAAGATTTTGAATCTCTTCCTTTAGAAAGGCTTCTATGCTAGTAAAAGGGGACTTTAACTGCCCAAGGATGTACATTCCCCTCTTTATCTTGTCTCACAAATGATATAAGGTCCCCCTTTGACCTAGTGCAATTAACTACACTAATAAAGACATTCCTTATCTCCTGTAACTAGTGATATACATTTTCCTTAACAAGAATATCTTTTTTCTTTTTGTAACTAGGAGCACTGCAATTAGGAACATTGTTTTTTCTCCTTGTTTCATGTAATATAAATTTTAGTAGTCAAATTATAAAGGACACAGATGTTCATCAACTGCTTGGAAGTGTGTATCACTCTGAGTGAATAAACTACAATAATCCTGTCTCTGTTTATGGTGGTTAGTTTATTGGCAGTAGCTAGTCAATGGACCCAGGAAGAACTCACACAATACATCCCCCCAAAAAAGGTTTCCTCTAAGACAAGAAATGGAGAAGAGAATAGGTTTGATTTTTATCTTTAGTCCAATTCTATGTTAACTATTTGGGCGATTCTTGGTGTGGATTCAGCCCTCCACCAATGCATATCAACAACTCATCTACAACTTTTACTCTTATAGAGTTGTCTGGGACCACTTTATAATATAGTACAGTATAAGAATTCAAGAGAAGTAGGGCTAATCAGGGGTAGCCCTTCTATTTACTGTGCCACACTACTTCTCTTGGAATTCTTATATTATGGTATATTCTACTTTCTTTTACCATACTTTGTTTAAAAAACCCCACACAATCTATTCATCAATGACCCAAACACATATTTTTAAAAATGTGGTATTTGGGGGCAACTAGATGGTGCAGTAGATAGAGCACTGGCCCTGGAATCTGGAGGACCAGAGTTCGAATCTGGCCTTAAGACACTTACTAGCTTTGTGACTCTGGGCAAGTCACAACCCCAATTCCACCCCCTTCCCCACCCCCCCCCCCAAAAAAAAAAGGAAAAGAAAGGAAAAATAAGGAAAGGGAAAAAATGTGATATTTCACTTTGGAAGGAAAATTCCAACTATCGTTTAACTGCCACCTAGATTATGGTTCTGATGCATACACTATTGTTCTGCCACCGTGTTACTTTCTATATTCCCTCCCGATTCCTTTACACACATCTAAGCTTTTGATCTAAAAGAGAGGGGTCAGATGCAAGGAACTGAATTTGCTGCCACATACCCGACATGTGCTCACTGTCCACTCTTTCCCCTGCACCAACCATGACCCACGACCAGCAGAACAATTACTACCACTAACAATTCTAGGCATGTTTTAGTCTACTCCTTCAAAAGGACTAAAGAAAAAAAATCTATTCAATCTTTTACAATTTATATCAGGGTAAAACTTGAGCTACAGTAAAATTTTAACTAGCATTTGTTTAAAGTATGTTAATATTCATGTGGGAAACTTTATAGTTGCCTTTTTAAGAAGAAAAGTTGGAATAAGGATTGCAATAGATACTACTTCTACTACTACAAGCAACCAAAGAGAACATTATCCTGTCTGACTTTATATAAAACTTGCAAAATAATAATTTTTATCTTTTATATGGAGACAGGGGGAATCCCTCTACAAAATCTCCAGGGCTTAAAGTCAAGTGAGCAAAAGTAAGAAAGAAGATGAAAAATATTAACCTTGCAAAGGTTGTCCTGGACTCTCTGATTGTTTCTTCATTTGTTTGGTTGAATGTTTTACCTAGAGAAAAAAAAATGTTAGAGAAACAATTTTCCAATAATATCCTAAATATGTTGGCAGCCTGATACTCTCATTTTAGTTAGATAAGAGGAAAAGTATTGTTCAACTTTTAAAAGTATTGTTTTAAGTGGGGAATTAAAATTAATGCAAAACTTTATTTTTGTGTATTATCTGCAATGCACTATGCTAGGCACTGGGGAAACAAAGACATAAAAATTAGATATGATTCCTGCCTTAAAGAAGTCTACAATCTTATTAGATTGTATTGCTTATGCTATATACAGAAGTAACTATGTTAGGAATCAGAATGTGTTAAGTGCATAGGAGAGAGGATTCAACAGGAAAAGTGAAGATTGAAGGGGTGAGATCATTTCCAAAAAAGCTGAAGTCAAGTATTCAGATGGGATGGGGAGCTTTTTAAGACTTATAGAACTGACCATTACTTATCCCTGGCAGTTCATGAATGGATCAAATGATACTAAGAAACAGAAGGAAGTTAGAAACCAGTGCTAGTTAAGATATTTGGAGCGGAGCCAAGATGGCGGAGTAGAAGCACGACCTTCCCGCGGCTCCGGCTTCCACCCTCCCCAATCCATGTAAAAAGGGGACTCTAAACAAACTTTGGAGCTGCAGAACCCACAAAATGACACAGAGAAGCTAACCTCCCGCTGAGGACAGCCCTGCAGGATGGCAGGAATCGGCCAGCGCAGCGCTCTGGGAGCTGAGCCCAGCACCACACTGAGGCTTTAGCCCCAGGGCGGGCCTGACCAGCCCCCAGCCAGAGGGACTGCAGATCAGCAGCAGCTGTGGCCGTTTCCTGATTTATCAATACATAGATGCGAAGGACAAGGTGAGAGGCCAGTGCAGTCTGGACTTTGGGACCCGGGAAGTGGGAGTGCGTGGCTTTTACCCCCAGAGCGAGAAACCACTGAGAGGCCCACACAGCCTGCCAGTGCCACGTGGCGGCTTCAGCTCCTGGCCTGCAGAGTGTAGGGGGACCAAGCACCAGTCTGAGGGGTCATCGCTCTTGCTTTAACCTGCTTGGATCTGGATTGCAGTCTAGGGTGGAGGTCCTGGGGTGTGTGTCCAGCTTGCCAGACCATGTGGAGACCTCAGAGAGGGCACCCATCTAATACCTCCAGCAGCTGAGAAAACCCCAGCGTTTGGGACGAAAACTCCCCTGTCTGGTGGCAGAGTCCTACTGTGGCAAAAAGCCCAAAAGTCAAATCATTGAGTGGCAAAATGAGCAGGCAAAGGAAACAAAGCAGACAGAAGATTCCAACATTACACTCCTATTTTGGGGATAAGAAGGAGCAAGGCATGGAACAGGAGGAAAACAGTGAAGTCAGAACTCCTGCACCAAAAGCTTCAAAGGAAAATACAAGCTGGTTACAGGCCATAGAGGACCTTAAGAAGCAGATAAGAGAAGTGGAGGAAAAATTGGGAAGAGAAATGAGAACAATGCAAGAAAATTATGACATGAGAGTCAACAGCCTGACTGAAGAAAATAATACCTTAAAAAACAGACTGACTCAAATGGCAAAGGAGGCTCAAAAAGGCAATGAGGAGAAGAATGCCTTAAAAAGCCAAATTTGCCAGATGGAAAAAGAATCTCAAAAGCTCACTGAGGAGAATCATTGCTTCAGAATTAGATTGGAACAAATGGAAGCTAATGACTTTATGAGAAATCAAGATGCTGTTAAACAGATCCAAACAAATGAAAGAATAGAAGGCAATGTGAAATATCTCATGGGAAAAACCACTGACCTGGAAAATAGATCCAGGAGTGATAATTTAAAAATTATTGGACTGCCTGAGAGCCATGACCAAAGTAAGAGCCTAGAAATCATCCTCCAGGAAGTTCTCAAAGAAAACTGCCCTGATGTTTTAGAACCAGAGGTCAAAATAGAGGTTGAAAGAATCCACCGATCACCTCCTGAGAAAGACCCCAAAAAGAAAACTCCTAGGAATATTATAGTCAGGTTCCGGGATTCCCAGATTAAGGAGAGAATATTACAAGCAGCCAGGAAGAAACAATTTGAATATTGTGCAAACACAATCAGGATAACCCAGGATCTGGCAGCTTCTACACTGAGGGATCGAAGGGCCTGGAATGTGATATTCTGGAGGTCAAGGGAGCTGGGATTAAAACCAAGAGTCACCTACCCAGCAAAACTGAGTATCATGTTTCAGGGGAAAATATGGTCATTCAGTGGAATACAGGACTTTCAAGCATTCTTGCTGAAAAAACCAGATTTGAATAGAAAATTTGACATTCAGATACAAGAAGCAAGAGAAGCATGAGAAGGTAAACAGGGAAAAGAAATCATAAGGAACTTATCAAAGTTGAACTATTTTTTTTTTTAAGCAATAGGGGTTGAGTGGCTTGTTCGGGGTTGCATGGCCAGCTGTTGTTTCTGGGTGTGGTGCTGGGTGTCTGGGTCCGGATTTGATCCGGGTCATCCCGGCACTGGAGCCGGTGCTCTTGCTCGCTGAGCCACCTGGCCAAAGTTGAACTATTAACATTACTACATGGAAAAACAATAATTGTAACCTATGAAATTTTTCTCAGTAGTTGAAGGGATTAGAAATATATATATATATATATATATATATATATATATATATATATATATATATATATATATATATGTCTTTATATGAGGGTATGTGGGCATATGAATACATATGTGAATGTGTGTATATACGTTTACAGGTATACATAGATAGAGGGCACGGGACCAATTTAACAGGAAGGGATGATACTTAAAAGGTGAAATTAAGAGGTGAGAGGAATATAATGAGAGGAGATGGGGAGAGACAGAGTGGGGCAAACTATCTCATGCAGAAGAGGAAAGGGAAAATGGTTACAATGGAGGGGAAGAATAGGAAGGCAAAAGGGAATAGGTCAACCTTATTCCTATTGAATCTGGCTTGAGAAGGGAGGGAAATACACACTAAATAGGGGATCTCACCCTCCAGGAGAATAGGGGGGGAAGGGGATGTGAGGGGGGATGATGGAAGGGAGGGCAGGCTGGGGGGGAGGGAAGTTGGAAGCACCCACTTTTGAAAAGGGACAGGATCAAAGTAGAGAACAGAACAAGTGGGAGGTGGGATAGGAGGGAGGGAAAAAGTCAGTCTTTTACAATACATGTACTATGTTATTGTTTTGCATTAGCCACACATGTACAACCTATACTGAACTGCTTGTCACCCCAGTGGGGGTGGGTGGCAGGGGGGGAAGGGAATGAATCTGGAATTGAAAGTTTTAAAATCAAATATTCAAATATATATATATATATATATATATATATGGGTGTGTGTGTATATATATATATACACACTATTATTAATACCATCTTACATGTAATTAAGAAAAAAGATATACAGGCACTGAGGCATAGAGATCCACTGGAAAAGTTGAAACGGGTATGGGAGAAAATATGGGAGAGAGCAGATTGGAGGTGGGGATATCCTGTGGGACTGCTGTTTTGTGGGGATGGGTGGGGGAAAAACAGGGAGAAAATTTGTAACTCAAAATCTGGCGGAAACGAATGATGTAAATCAGCAGTTAATAAAGCATTTAAATTAAAAAAAAAATTAAAAAAGTGAATGTTGAGGGGTGGCCAGGTAGCTCAGTGAGTAAGAGCACCAGCCCCAGTGTCGGGATGACCTGGGGATCAAATCCGGGCTCAGACACTTAGCACCCACCCAGAAACACCTGGCCGTGTAACCTTGAGCAAGTTACTTAACCCTAATTGCTTTAAAAAAAAAAAGTGAATATTGAAAACTATCTTCACATGTAACTGAAAAAAATTTTAAATGTTGAGTAAAAATAAACAAAAACAAAACACCAAAAAAAAAAGATATTTGGGAAGGTAGTAGTATCATCCACTGTCAGATAAAAGTAGTAATTTCAAAAGGGAAAGGCAGAAGAGAAAAAAAAAGGACAGTAATGAAACATTTTATTTTAAGAAAACAGATTGTTGTGAAGATTTGCTATTCTGGAAGTGATTCTGACAAAGAATGGGGACATGGCTGCTGAAGTAGAAATGATGTTGATGAGAAGTTACTATTTAATCTTAAAAACTCGTAATGGAGAATGACAAAGAAGTTGGGCATATTCTGACATCTATCCTATATTCTAAAAGAGTAGAGCTGCAAAAACTAAAAAAGGACAGGTACGATCTCACAGTCCAAAATTCTACGGATAACATTTGATATAAAAAAGATGAGAAGTTTTAAGAATAAAATTCTGTAGATATAAAAAGAAATTAATCTGATGAATAAGAAAAGGCATAATTGTCTATTACCAACTAAGATTTTTAAAAAATATATAGAAGAGGAAAACAAGAGTAGATAATGACAAGTGGAATAGTTTTGTGAGAACAGTATCAACAGGCTAAAGCATTGAATGGGCTGAGGCTGGCCATGAATACAAAGGACATGGGTTTATTTATTTTTTTAAGCTAGAATGAACACAGTAGGAAACACAAACAAGGAGATTTCTAGGGGAAGATGAGACACTGAACCAGAAAAGAGAGACAGCAGGGTAATTAATTACTTACTCTGTCAAGAATAATGATCTTTATATTGGGAAAGCTATAACAAAGTTAAATAATAGGGAGTTTAAAGTCAAGATAAGCGAAATCATAGTAGAAGATCCTATAGCTGGCCTTAATGAGTTTAAATTTACTAAGTCTGAACATACACCCCAGAGGGTGCTAAAGGAAGTGTTTGCTGCTGACAGGCAGAGTATGTGTGAAAAACTGTGGATAAAGTGGGAGTTACTTCAAGTCAGGGAAATAACATGAATTTCAGGAGAGAGGAGGGTGGATTCTGCCAGCCATAGGCTAGTGAACTTGACTTTTACTCTGGAAACAGAGTATTATTTAAGAAGTGATTTACATGCATATAGAATATGGTGATCAGAAGGAACTCACATGGCAACATCAAAAACAGGTATACTGGTAGATTATATTATGGAAAGCTGGTGCAGGTCTACTGCATGTACATTTTAACAAAATGTTAAAGCTTTTGATGAAGTCTCTCTTTACACTAGATGACAGTAATTAGGAGTAACTATCACTGAACAGAAATGATACAGATAGGTAGAACTCATTGATTGGACCCCTAAAACAATCTTTAACAGATCAATGTAAACTTGGAGGGAGGTCACTTTTAAAGTGTCCTGTGTTAATCATTTTTATCAATGACAGGGATGAAGAAAGACTTATCACATTTACCAATGACATTAAATTTGAAGGGATAATTAACATGTTTGATTGACAAGAGACAGATCCTAAAAGATGTTAGCAAGTTAGAATGATGGGCTGCATCTAATAAATGAAATTTCAAAGTAATTAAGTATGATATTTGGGTTAAAAAAAATTCCAAAAACTTCACAAATATAATCTGGGGAAACTTATCCAGAAAAAAAAAAAGATCTCTGACAAAGAAGATTTGCATCTATAGATGCAAGCTATAGGAGACACACATTTTGAACATAGAAACCATGTGCATTTATTTTGCTTGGCTATGCTTATTTGTCATAAAGGAGTTTAAAAAAAATTAAGGAACAGAGGTTTTGGGGAGATAGGAAGGCTACTGATAGTGATATCACCAATTATTGGGATAAACTTCTGGGGTTCCCTATTACCTTTAGAATCAAATATAAACTATTCTTTTTGGTATTCAAAGTTTTTTACAACCATGACCCTACCTCTTCCCAATTTTCCTACACTTTTATTATTCTCCTCCATATATTCAATGGCTTAGTCATACTAACTTACTTGCTATTCTTCACACCAGACAATCCATTTCCTACCTCTGTGCCTTTGCACTGACTCTCCCCTGTGCCTAGGATGCACTTTCTTTTAAACTCTTCGAATTCCCAATTCCTTTCAAAACTTAGTTCTATGTAAGGCCTTTCATAGTCAACACCACCCTCCCTCTACCTCCCTAGGTATTAGTGCCCTCCTTCCCAAAACTGCCTTGTATTCATTTTGTAGATATCCTGTACACGCTAATATGTTCATGTTTTCCCCATGTCAGAGGAGGACTTCAGAGAAACCTGGAAAGACTTATATGAACTGATGCTGAGTGAGGGAAGCAGAACCAGGAGAACACTGTACACAGTTAACAGCCACAGTGTACAAGGACTGATTTTGATAGACTTAGCCCTTCTCAGCAATGCAAGGACTTAAAACAATTCCAAAGGACACACGATGGAAAATGCTAGCCTTATCCAGGGAAAGAACTATGGAGTTGGAATATAGAGTGAAAACAAAGTAGACTATTTTCTTTTATTGGTTTTTTTCTTTCTCGTGGTTTTTCCCATTCGCTATAATTAGTCTATGTGACATGACTAACGTGAAAACTTGTTTAATGGAAATGTATGTGTAGAGCCCATATCTGATTGCAAGCTGTCTTGGGGAGGGAGGGGGCGAAAATTTTAAACTTATGGAAGTGAATGTTGAAAACTAAAAATAAACAATTTAATAAATATCAATGTTCGGTAGAAGAACTGTAATATAATGCAAAGAGGACCCGATTTAAAGTCAGATCTGGGTCCTAGTTTTGGCTCTGTCATTTACTACATATTTTTACTTTGGACAAACCATTTAACGTCTCTGGGCCTTAGCTTCTGTACTTCTAAATTAAAAAGGCTGGGACTACATGATTTTCAAAACATTTTTCGATTCTAAATTTTATTCCTTGTAGTTTTAGCATTTTTTTTTAATTTTTCAATCCTATTAACAAACTGATTTTGTCTTTAAATATCTCTTTCCTCTATTTCACAGAATACGCTAAGAAAGCAGAAAACATACTTTTTCCCAATTTTGTTTCTAAATGGTTAAGTATGACACTGTTAATACCTCTTTCTGTGACTCCTTAGTATCTCCATTATCAACTTTCCTTTTTCCAGGTTTTTTGCACTGCTGAGATTTGCTTTCAAGTTTTGACTTGGTTCCTCTTGTGCGATTTACACCTATTCTTCCAGGCATCTTGACTTATATGTAACAAATTAGTATTTAAGATCTGTAGAGGAAAAAAAACAAAGATAAGAGGGAGATTCTAAAAATGTCATGCAACTTTAATACCAAGTACCAAATAATATTATAAATAAGCCTACTTTACTTTTGGGTTCTCTCATTATCCTAAAAAAGTCATAGCAGAGCAAATGTAATGTCATAAGGGGCTCATTTGGATGAGAATTTATTACTATTTTTACTTCTAAAAAATTTCTGCATTTATATACTATTCTACTTTTTCAAAAGTATTTTCATATATCTTTCATTTTAACTTAACCACTATAGATTACATGTGGGGCTATCTCTAGTTGTAATTATGCCTATTTTTTTTTTTAACAAAGAATCACAGAGAATTTAAATGTCTTGCCTATGGTCCCAAAGCTAGGCACTATCAGGATGAAGACAAAATCAAATGCATGTCTCTCAACTCAACTGAAAACTTCTGCCTATAGTTTAAAACATTTGTGCTAAAGGAGAAGCAAAGAGCCAAGAAAGAGTGAAAAAGCATTACTAACGGTTGGGGTCCATAAAAGTTGTGATAACTCATTTGCTTTCCTACTACCCTGTTCATTCTTCTTGTTAGTTTAGATAGTTATTACCGGACAACATCTCTTGATTCTCTAGTTTATTCTACTTCTCAATTTTTGCACTAGTACTTAACTTTCCCCCCTGCTGTCAATACTGTCTATTGTAGGTTTATCAGGAAACCTGGATTATACGAGCTATAGATTACCTATCCACTATACCGACCACTGTCCCTTTGTGAGGAAATGAGTAAATGAAGATTGGCACAAAATAACTGCTGATCCTTGCACTGGGTCAAAGTTAGGATTTAGTGCTAGTATTTGATATGGCTTTCTCAAATTCTACCTAAAGATATGCTTTTAAATCAATATCAATTCCATTCTAAAATAAGGTGTACTTTAATACTCTATGAGTGGCTTTCAGAGTTGGTAAATAGAGAAAGTCTTCTAAGTAAATTTAATCACTTCAAACTTTCTTTTTTAAAGGAAAAGACTTCAAGCACCACCTAGTGGTTACTTTCTCCTGAAATTTTGTTATATAAAATAACACATCTAATAGGGTTAAGAAGACAAATGAAAAGCAAAGCTCTGGACAAGAAGAAAACTCTTTAGACAAAATCTCTCTTTTCCTTCCCCCCTTAACCCTTTAGAGACAATGGGACACCAAAGGGAAAATATAATATAGTCTCTTCTCTCTCTTTAGGGATGGAAATACTTGATTGTCAGTCTTTTTGAGTTGTTTAAACTTTTTAATGTTTCTTAAATGTGTGTATGTTAGATTTACTTTTTTGAAGGCTCTGTACAGATTTCAAGAGGAAGACTTAGAAAGCTTCAATTTTGTTAAAAGTCTATATTCCTATCCTCTTTCTACCTTTCCTCCACTCATCTATAAACATACATAGGAATATGTTTAACTTTGCAGGACATTCTTGGATGCAAACTATTTTCTTTTGCTTTTCAGCATGTCATACACCACTCTTTACTTTCCTTTTTCATAGCTGATATGTAGCTCCACTGTTTCCTGGGTCTAAGACCCGTCCCTTCCTGCAATATTTTTGCAAAATCTTAGAAGTTCTGGAATTTGATAGGTTTATGGATGTATTATATCTAACAGTTCTCCATGGTGGAGATCTGTGGATACTAGCCATCCAGCCACTGTCTCCGCCGCCCCCCCCCCCCCCCCCCCCCGCACTCCCCCATTCTAATACTTTTGGAGACTTTTATGATTCCTTGAAATTTGGCATTCAGGTCTTTTGGTTCAAACCTGATGATTCTTAGACTTTCTTTCTGCCCTGTCCAGGTCAGCCACTTTGAGAGTAGACATTTCTCAAATTTGCTGAATTTTGACTTCGCTATTTTGTTTTTGTTATCCTTTAATTTTTAGTTGTTGACTCCAGAGCACTCACTGCTTTGTTTAAAGTTTCTCTAACTTCTTTTCAAGGTAGTTCATTCCACTATTTATCTCTGCAGTCAGTTCCTTTATTAGGTCATCTAGTCATTTTCAGAATTCTTGTGACATTTGATTCTTTCCTAGGAGTCTACTGACAGTTATTGCTGAACTCTTTTTTCCTACAGTTTTATCCTTGGATTAGCTTAGAGTACATAGTAGTTCTTCACTTCATCACAAAAATTTATTTGCTTGTTCATTTCTTCTGTGGCATGGAGGATGAAGAGAGGGGAAGAGAACTTCCAACTGTCGAGGGATTGAGCAGTTTTGACCAAACATTGCAAAGCTGAGATTGCACTACTTTACAATAGTTTCTGGGGTGATTTGGCTTTGATGATAGCCCCCAGTTCCTGACTGTGGTGCAGGGCCCAAAATAGGGGTTTAGAGGTAAGCAAGAAGAAAAAAATGTGACATTAGCAATAGACACCAGGGACCTTGGTGAATGCCTTTCATAGGAATCTCCAATTAACCTTCCCCTCCCTCCCATGCAGACCTCAGCCTTCTGCTGTTTCTAGAGTGCATAATGTAGGGCCCAAAGTGTAAGCAAACATCAATACTGATTTAACTCCAATACTTTGTGAATTTTTTAGTCACTGGAAAAAGCACAGTTTCAAATTTAGAGTACCAATAGTTAATGCTTTAAAGTGATCTAAAATCTGTGAATCTTAACACTTATGTTTCTTTTTCTGCTACTCTATCATTGCTCAAATAGAAAGGGGTCACATAGGATTAAAGGTCTATTTTCTACTTTTCTTTGTTTCATGGTTACTGTAAGCACATAATTCATTGCCAACCTCTTAGGTGATGTTCCTAATAGGTTGGTTCTTCCATAGTAAAATCTGTTGCCAAACTAGAAGTATTTCTAGCATAGTAGACTAGGCAAGAGCTTATGCTCTACTAGCTCAGTTTGGAGATTCCTGGATCCACACTACATTTTTTTGTGGACATTATATTATAAAGGTAATAGTTTTATTTAGGTGTAGTAAGAGGTCTGTTTTTTTTTTGCTGGTTTTTTTCTTGGCGGGGGGTGGAGTGTGGTGGTATGAAGATAATGAATTCTGATTAGAACTTGTTCAAATTTTTGATGTCTTAAGAGTCTTGGCAATTCTGGCAATACAGGCCTAGAGTAACAGTTCGAAAATTCTTTGCTCCTTGTACAGTATTAAACACTTGGGTGGGTTCTTAATGGGGTGGGGGCGGTGTCTGTGAATAGTTTTTGAAAATATTAAATATTTTGATAACTGTATTTCAATATAGTTAGTTTACATTGTAATCCCTTGTATTTTGTTTTATGCCTTCAAAAAATTCTAAGGGGCCCATGGGTTTTACCAGGGCCCAAAACAAAACATTTGAAAAAAAAATCCTAACTCTTGCATTAAGGAAGAGCTGAAACACTGTGAATGTAATTGTGATTGTTAAATTCTACACAATTTGTTGCATACCTGATGCTAGCACAGCCTTTGAGAACCACTGGATCCTAATATATATATACACACATACATATTAGTTGAAGGTAATCTCCAGTGAAATTATGACTGAATCCTTGAGAGTTCGTGAAGTGACCACAATGGAGGATATAGAAGTAGGAATGGCTCCAATATGTCTGCCAAGAAAACCCCAAATGGGGTCACGAAAAGACAGACATGACTGAAAATGATTTAACAACAATAAAGGTCCTAATTAAGGGCAGGGACCATTTTCCCTTTTTTTTCCTGTATATATTCCCAGAATTTAAAACATACCTCTGTATACAGTAGACTCATAACGAACAATTGTTGAATTTGGATTATTATGAATAATGTTCCCAGTCCAACCAAAATCCTAGAATTGATTTTTTTTTAAAACTGTAACTCTTGTCTAGACAATCCACCTGTCCCAGTCTCTTCTGACCCATCCTACACGAGGAGTCCATGTTTTGAACCTAAGAGATCTTTTTTTTTTTACACTATATGATGGCACTCTTCCCATAAATGATTCATCTTATCAAATAAATTATAAGTTCTTGAATGGCAAGGATCCTGTCTTTTCTGTGTTCCTCATTACCACCTAATACAGAGCTTTGCTTATAGCAATCTTGAAAAAGGACAACTTTTTTTTTTAAGCAATCAGGGTTAAGTAACTTGCTCAAGGTTACACGGCCAGTTATTTCTGGGTGTGGTGCTTAGTATCTGAGCCCGGGATTTAATCCAGGTCATCTGGACACTGGAGCCAGTGCCCTTACTTGCTGAGCCACCTGGCCACCCCTAAGCAATTAGGGTTAAGTAACTTGCTCAAGGTTACAAGGCCAGGTGTTTCTGGGTGGGTGCTAAGTGTCTGAGCCTGGGATTTGATCTCCAGGTCATCCCAACACTGGAGCTGGTGCTCTCACTCGCTGTGCTACCTGGCCGCCCCAGAAAAAGGATAACTTTTAAGATGTTCCCTCTACTAGAGGTATCTTGGCCCCCTGTCAAGCTGCTCTTTTTAATGGAAAGACCAGATTAAAAAGTACCTTCAAAACCTTTGTAACTTGATCTTTAATTTACATTGACTGGAGAGTGGTTGACAGGGAGGTTAACCCCCCCCCCAAAAAAAAACACCTAAATTGGAGACAGATTGTGAGGAATTTTAAAGGTAAACCATCCATCAACAAGCATTTTTTAAGGCCCCCCTGTAGGGACAATACAGATATATGGGGGAGAGGGAGGGAGGAGATAGTTATGGAGAAGTGAGAGTTCATATAGTAAATTCCCTTAATCAATCAATTAACAAGGCTTTATTAAATACCTAGACCTCTGTGCCAAGTAGTGAGTTTACACAGAAAAAAAAAGGCATTCCCTGACCTCATGAAACTTACATGGGGGAGTCAGAGTTGTAAGTTTCTGGAGGGCAGGAACTGTCTTTTCCTCCTTTTGTATCTCCAGAGCTTAACACTGTACCTGGCACATAGTGCTTTTTCAGTCATGTACGACTCCTTGTGACCCCATATGGGGTTTCCTTGGAAAAGATACTTGAGTAGTTTACCATTTCCTCCTCCAGCTCATTTTCAGATGAGGAAATGGAGGCAAACAGGGTTAAGTGACTTACCTGGGGTCCCACAACTTGTGTCTTGAGGCCAGATTTAAACTCAGGACTGAGTTTTCCTGCCTCCAGGGCCGGCACTCTAGCCACTTCACCACCTAGCTGTTGGCACATATAGGTGCTTAATAAATGTTTACTGAGTGCTAGCAATATTGCCCTTTAAGATTTTGCAAAGTGTTTTACATTTTATCATTGGAACTTTAACCATAATTGAATAGCATTCTTGTTGTACAGATAAGGAAATTGAGTTAGAAGTGGCGTGACTTACCCAGGTTCACATAGCTAATTAAGTGTCTGAGGGAAGATTCTAACTCAAGTCTTCCTGACTCCAGGTTCAACATCATCCATTGAACAAACTAGCTTGCTACATACATGTAAGCAAATATGTCACTATAGAGGGTGTCCCCAAAGTTTTAGGGCAATTTTAAACTAATAGCTTTGTTAACCAAGTTTTAATAGCTCAAAACTGCACTAAGACGTTGGGGGCCCCTTAATAGGTAATATTCTAAGTCATTATATGTACATATAAAATAGGTACGGGATGATAATGGGAAGGCACCACACGCACCAACCCTGAACGCCCATCACCTGCCATCTCCGCTTTCTTCTCCCGACAAAAACGGTTTCGTTTCCACAAATATCCTCTCACTCCCTAAAACATCCTTTGCTCACGTGCAGTCCGCCGCGGACGGTGGCCAGCCCGCTCCGCTTCCCAAACGTTATCCTCTCCCTGCCCACCCCCAGCTCCACAAAGCATAGATCTAAAGGCTTAGATCAATCACTTACCTGCAGCAAACCAGCACCTCCCCTTCAATTCGTCTGCAACGGCTTTCCGGTGGCGCACGCGCATTCAATACGCAGTCGCCCAGGGATGGGTCATAAATCCCGCGCAAACTGTCAAAAGAATACTAACAGGAAGTGGGCGGAGACAAGGGAGTCTTCCGGCGTGCAACGCCCCCATCACTCTTCTCCCTCCCATTCCTCCAAGCAATTCGCCACTGGGAGGGAGTCGAAGAGAAACGTTCTTGGATTGGCTGGGTGGCCACGCCCCCGTGGCTGTATGGATTCTCCTGACTTCCTCCCCCTGTACGCCCACTTTAAGGCAACACACTTTCTTCTTGCGCATGCGCAGAGGGCATTTTTTTTCTGGTGGTTAAGTGTAAGTTCGGAGGGCCTAGGGGACCAAGAGGTGGTCTGGCCTGGGTCCTGCAGTGTTTAGGGCAAGGGTTAGGTGTCTCACCCTAACTCCACTCGGGGAAAGGCTAAAAGGGCCCATAAGTAGGTACCGGTAAGTGAGTACACCATCATCTTGACTCTCTCCCCTTTTCCCATGACTCCCCTTCCCCCCCTTCCTCTTCCTTTCCTTGCTCCTCTGGAAACCGCACCTTCCCCCTCCCCCTTTATCTCCCCTTCCCTTTTCTCCTCTCTGCCTTTGGATTTGCGCTCCTCCTTTTCGTACCTCCTGCCCCTTACAACGAAAGGTCATGTTTGTTCATCCTCGGATGCTGGAGAAGACAAAGTACATCCTGAACTTGACCATAATCTACTGTGTTTTATCCAAATCTCCCTAATCTCCCACCCTTTCCCTCAAGTAACTTAATGCCATATTTTCGGCTGGTACATACAGGACCATAGCAGCTGTCACCATTCTGTGAGTGCTTTTTGTTAAAGATGACGCCCCTCCCTCACACACTGTATTGCTTCCGGTGTTTAGGGGCACCCCCCTAAAATTACAGGTGTGACCTGCCCTCAGGCGTTTGTTACACCAATAGTTGTAACGTAGCCACCTTTTGGTTATCTAGCAGATTTTATCTTTTGTTTCCTGCGCCCTTTTGGGAATGTCGTTAAATCTCAGAATAATTTTTTAATGCATAAACTAAAAAGCATAGGATTACATTAAAATGCATTCATCAGAAATTTAAAAACAACCTCCACCACCAAGTTTATAAGATCCCTGGTTTAGAACCACTTATCTGTAATAATGGGGGGCAAAGGGATTATAGAAAGAGAATGGCAGCATAGACAATCTTAAATGGATAACAAGCATAATATTTATATTTAGTCTTTTAAATAAATAAATTTTCTACGGCATGTTTACATACTTAATTGGTTTTGCTTTCCTTAAAATGATTATTTGCCTCACAAGCCTTTTAAGTGGTAGAAGGAAGGTAGTAGCATGGGGTCAGAGTTTTGCTTGGAATGATTGACATGTGGATAATCACAAGTTGATTTGTGGTTCTTAATATTAGCTAGCTATATTTTTTCTTCTCTGTGCAACTCTTTTGGTTATATGCTAGAACCACTTCTAGCCATTAATACCTTCAATTATATTGGTTTATATTTTCCTTGTTTCTTGAAACTTCTTTTTCCATCTGTGTCTTAAATAATGAAATAAAACATTAAAAATTTCTTATCACATGAAAAATTGTTGAAATGTCCTTATATGAAAACTGATTCTTCATCTTACTGACAAAATTTCCCCCAAATTTAAAAAGGTCATAAGTGTATCCCAGTAAAATATGTGTGATTTTTTTTTAATCCTTTGTGACAACATAGAGTGTTGTCAGTTTTCAGAATAACTATTGTAGCATCATCACACTGATGATTTTATTTTTGGACTTTTAATCTTTATTTTCTTATTTATAAAACTGTAGAATAAGAGCTGTAGCTTGTAGAAAGATACAACTGTGGAAAAGCCTCTTAGGTCCAGCTAGGTGGTACAGTAGATAGAATACTAGGCCTGGAGTCAGGAAGATCTGAATTCAAATTCAATCTCAGACACTTAGCTGTATGAGCCTGGACAAATCACTTAACCTCTGTCTGCCTCAGTTTCCTCAAGTGTAAAATGGGGATAATAATACCCCTCCTAGTGTTGCTGTGAGGCTCACATGAGATAATAATTGTGAAGTGCTTAGCCCATTTGTGTCATGTAGTGTTATATAAATATTATTATTATACCTTGGAGGATGTATTCTAACCTCTCTTTACTTCATTTCATGCAGTTGGTAAATAAAAGATGACTGTTACCATAAAGCATAGTCAAGTTTTATAAAAACATCTTTTAAAATGCAGTATTAGTGCAGTGACAAACTGTCTACCTTTGCTATCCTAGGACCAACTTAGTTATCTTTTTAGAGAATGGGCCATAATCAGGTTGACCACATGACAATGAGCTTTTCTGGGTTATGAAGATAAAATGAGCTAATATTAATAAAGGACAGGGTAAGCCTTAAAGTGCTACATAAATTCTACTTATTTTTACATCAACTAAAAAAAAAAGGAAAAATTATAATCTTTGTCCAGAGAGTGTTGGCTTTTAACCTGCAGTCCATGAACTTGTTTCTCTTTTCTTTTTTTGCTTTTTGGAGGGGAATTGGGGTTAAGTGACTTGCCTAAGTTCGCAGGGCTAATTTTTGTATTAAGTGTCTGAGACCACATTTGAACTCAGGTCCCCCTGACTCCAGGGCCAGTGCTCTATTCACTGCGCCACCTAGCCGCCCGAACTTGTTTCTTAAAAAAATCTTTTGATAATTATATTTCAGTGCTTTGCTTTGTAATCCTATGTATTTTATTTTTGCATATTCAAAACATCTGGGAAGGGGTCTGTAAACTTTCCTAGACTGCCAGAGGGATCCATTACTCAGAAAAAAATTAATCGCTTCTATAGAGGAAGTATCCATAAAAATTAGGGTACAGTTCTATGAAATATTTAAGCATTTTCTTCTGACAGCTCCTATTATGCTGGTTAATAAAATATTAGTTATTTAGGTAAACTGTACTCAAAGGTATAAATACAAAAACAAAATTATTCTGAATCTAATGTCACATTGATCTGTTATTTTGGAGTTTATAATCTAAAATAGACAAAATGAGAAGAGAAAAGTAAATGAACAGATAACTAAATATATAAATATAGTAGATTTAGAATAAAAATAGTGTATAATCATAGGATTTAAAATCTGGAAGGAACCTTGAAAATAACAATTTCAGAGAAGAAGAAAAAATATACAAAGAAGCTAAATCACTTTGACAAGGGCCCATTGGTAAGGCTGGCCAAACCAGGATTCAAAATGTAAGACCAATGGCTCCAGATCTAATATCTCTTTCTTTAAATCAGTAAGGTCACAGTTAGAAAGTATCATAGCCAGGATTTGAACCTAGGTCTTTTAACACCAGATCCATTGCTCTTTCCACTGTTTGGCATTAGTACTATGTGTTTTTATTATACATAAGATCGTGCTTAGAAGTAGAAAGGCATAGTACCCAGAAGTCATTTTATTAGGAAAATATTTGCAAGGAACCCTAGGGATACTTTCTTGAACATAGATGCTTAATAAGGAGACGGGGGTAGAAATGAGAAAATGGTCAGTTCCAGGTTGCAAAATGGAAAATCGAACTTTTCCTACATTGTCCTCATCTACCTTTTTCACAAAATTCTCATGAAGCCTCTATTCTTCCCTGGAGGTTTGCTTGCAGCATTTTTCTTTTATTTTTCAGGTCATCTCTTATTCTGGTGAGCGACTTCCACAGTCATGTTAAGGGCTAAAATTGGGCTTCTCTTGATCCCTCCATACCACTTGAAACAACTAAAAGAGTCTAAGTTTCTGAGGCATACATGTCAACGCCTTCTTCATCAGCAACTCCCCCTACATCCAGGATGGGTTGCCTTGGCTAAAAAGCAGCTAAAAGGCAAGAACCCAGAAGATTTGATATGGCACACCCCAGAAGGAATCTCCATAAAGCCATTGTATTCCAGAAAGGATACTGAGGAGCTACCTGAAGAGTTACCAGGAATGAAACCATTTACTCGTGGGCCATATCCTACCATGTATACCTTCAGACCATGGACCATCCGCCAATACGCTGGTTTTAGCACTGTGGAAGAAAGCAATAAATTTTATAAGGACAACATCAGGGGTAAGATGTTTTTACCTCCCAATACTTAGCCAAACAGATCAAATGGAGAAAGGCCTGGATTTGAGAAAGGTATTTATAACTGGAGTCAGGGTAATTTTATATAGAATGGTATATTCGAGCTTTAAAGGCAAAAAACAAAAAAAACTTTGTTGTTCAATTATATCCCACTCTTAATGATCCCATTTGGGGTTTCCTTGTTAAAGAGTCTCTAGCTCATTTTACAGATGAGGAACTGAGGCAGAAAGGGTTAAGTGACTTGCCAAGGGTCACACAGCTAGTAAGTATCTGAGACTGGATTTGGACTCACAAAGATGAGTCTTCCTGACTCCAGGCCTAGTGCCCTATCCACTGTGCTACCTAGCTGTCTATAATAGTAAAAAAACAAACCTTTACACACATATACACACACACTCATATATGTATTCATACGTCCATATACCCTCCTATATAGACATATATGTATATATGCGTATATATACATATATAGACACATATGTATGTGTGTGTATACACACACATACATTTATATTCCCTTCAACTATTCTCATACTAAGAAAAGTTTCATAAGTCATAAGTATCGTTTTTTCCATGTAGGAATGTAAATAGTTCAACTTTGATAAATTCCTTATTGATTTCTTTTCCCTGTTTACCTTTTCATGCTTCTCTTGCTTCTTGTATCTGAATGTCAAATTTTCTATTCAATTCTGTTTTTTTCAGCAAGAATTCTTGAAAGTCCTCTATTCCACTGAATGACCATATTTTCCCCTGAAACATGATACTCAGTTTTGCTGGGTAGGTGACTCTTGGTTTTAATCCCAGCTCCTTTGACCTTTGGAATATCATATTCCAAGCCCTTTGATCCCTCAGTGTAGAAGCTGCCAGATCCTGGGTTATCCTGATTGTGTTTCCACAATATTCAAATTGTTTCTTCCTGGCTGCTTGTAATATTCTCTCCTTAATCTGGGAATTCCGGAACCTGGCTATAATATTCCTAGGAGTTTTCTTTTTGGGATCTTTTACAGGAGGTGATTGGTGGATTCTTTCAACCTCTATTTTGCCCTCTGGTTCTAAAACATCAGGGTAGTTTTCTTTGAGAACTTCCTGGAGGATGATTTTTAGGTTCTTACTTTGATCATGACTTTCAGGTAGTCCAATAATTTTTAAATTATCTCTCCTGGATCTATTTCCAGGTCAGTGGTTTTTCCCATGAGATATTTCACATTGCCTTCTATTCTTTCATTTGTTTGGATCTGTTTAACAGCATCTTGATTTCTTATAAAGTCATTAGCTTCCATTTGCTCCAATCTAATTCTGAAGCAATGATTCTCCTCATTGAGCTTTTGAGATTCTTTTTCCATCTGGCAAATTTGGCTTTTTAAGGCATTCTTCTCCTCATTGCCTTTTTGAGCCTCTTTTTCCATTTGAGTTAGTCTGTTTTTTAAGGTGGTATTTTCCACAGTCAGGCTGTCAACTCTCATTTCATAATTTTCTTGAATTGTTCTCATTTCTCTTCCCAATTTTTCCTCCACTTCTCTTATCTGGTTCTTAAGGTCCTCTATGGCCTGTAACCAGCTCTTGTTGTCCTTTGAAGCTTCTGGTGCAGGAGTTCTAACTTCACTGTCTTCCTCCTGTTCCATCCTTTGCTCCTTTTTGTCCCCAAAATAGGAGTGTAATGTTGGAATCTTCTGTCTGCTTTGTTTCCTTTGCCTGGTCACATCGCCCCTCAGTCACTTGACCGCTGGGCTTTTTGCCACAGTAGGACTCTGCCAACAGAAAGGGGAGCATTCATCCCAAACACTGGGGTTTTCTCAGCTGCCGCAGGTATTAAATGGGTGCCCTCTCTGAGGTCTCCACACGCTCTGGCAAGCTGGAGACACACCCCAGGACCTCCACCCTAGACTGCAATCCAGATCCAAGCAGGTTGAAGCAAGAGCGATTACCCCTCAGACTGGTGCTTGGTCCCCCTACACTTTGCAGGCCAGGAGCTGAAGCTGCCCTTTGGCACTGGCTGTGCTGGGCTCTCAGCGGCTTCTCACCCCGGGGGCAAAAGCCACGCACTCCTACTTACTGGGTCCCAAAGTCCAGACTGCACTGACCTCTCACTTTGTCTTTCACAACTATGTGTTGATAAATCTGGAAATGGCCACAGCTGCTGCTGATCTGGGGTCCCTCCTGCTCTGTACATCATTTTGTAGTAAGTCTATACCCTAAAGAGAGTGGACCCAAAATTAACTCATTATTAAGACTTGATTCAGTATTGTGCATAAAGTTAAAATTACTGATTTAGCAAATTTGATTATTTGGTCTCCCTTAGTCATTTTAATTCTTTTCTTGGTTACAGTAGATTATAAGCGGTGACAGCTGACAGGGAGGAAACAAAAGAGTCATTAACTAAAAAAAATAATAATTTAGGGACATTTTATATAGGGACAAATTATTTTAGCATGGTAATTTAAATTTGCAGTGATGACCTTGAGTTCTAAGAGTTAATTTAAATTCAGTATACTCTAACAAGTCAGAAAACTCTGAAATTCATTTTTAAAATACTTCCATTAAATTATCAAAATATAAAAAGTTTTGATGCTGTTTTCCAAAAAATTCACTTATATGTAATATCTTATTTTTTGATGATATTGTTTAGAGAAAGACCCAGTATTTAGAAAATGAGATGTCTAGTAAACTTAAGTTGTTTTGATGTTCATAAACATTAAACTAATATGTAAGCTATAACAGTGCAAGCTTCTGTGAAGTTAATCAGCTGATTTCCCTGTATTACAATTAAAAGCAAAGTTTCATTTTAAAACCAACCTCCCGAATTGTAATAACCTTTTCTTTATACACTTAGCTGGTCAACAGGGATTATCAGTTGCCTTTGATCTTGCAACTCATCGAGGATATGATTCAGATAATCCACGAGTCTTTGGTGACGTTGGAATGGCTGGAGTTGCTATTGACACTGTTGAAGATACAAAAATTCTTTTTGATGGAATTCCTTTAGAAAAAATGTCAGTTTCTATGACAATGAATGGAGCAGTTATTCCAGTTCTTGCAACATTTATTGTAACTGGGGAAGAACAAGGAGTACCTCAAGAAAAACTAACTGGTACAATCCAGAATGACATATTAAAGGAGTTCATGGTCAGAAATACTTACATTTTTCCTCCAGAGCCTTCCATGAGGATAATTGCTGACATCTTCGAATACACAGCAAAGGTAATCCTTTGTTTTGCTTTAGTTGGCAAAATTTACAGATATCTTAAAACATTATAGGTGTAATTTCAAATTTATAAATAGATAAATTAGTAGTTGATTATTTATACTATAGTAGTCACTTTAAAAAAGAAAGTAACTTCCTGCAGTGTTACCTTAATAATTCAAAATATAAAAATACTGTTTGTGTAGTTTTTAGTGACATACTGATTTTATAAAGACAAAAATGTTGTTATAGTAAGTAATAGCAAAAAATTTACCAAGTATTTGATACAGGCAGAACTATATTTAAAAGATTTTTTTTTTCTCATGAGCACTTATCATGCAAGATTTATTTGCTCAGTTATCAGAAGTGCTATATCTAGATTTTCTAGTATTTCAAATGTACAACTATTGAAACAATTGACATTTATCAAGTTATTTTTGTATGTTTTTCTTATACCTTTCTAGCCAGATTTCAAGTTGCTTGAGGACAGAGACAGTATTTCAATTTCAATACTCACTTTGAAAACTTTAATCTGGCATAGTATATTAGGTATCAATAGAATTTAGCAATTTAAAACTTGAGTTTTGATTTCTTAGGATCATTATCAAGTTCTGTTGTAATATTTTGAGAAAGTGGATACATTTATACAAATAAAATAGGTTGAAAATGGATTATTTTTTTTTTTTAAGCAACCGGGGTTAAGACTTGCTCAAGGTTTCACGGCCAGTTATTTCTGGGTGTGGTGCTGAGTATCTGAGCCCAGAATTGATCCCAGGTCATCCTGACTCTGGAGCCAGTGCTCTTACTCGCTGAGCCACCTGGCTGCCCCTAAGCAATTGGGGTTAAGTAACTTGCTTAAGGTTACACGGCCAGGTGTCTCTGGGTGGGTAATAAGTGTCTGAGCCCGGATTCGATCCACATGTTATCCCGACACTGGAGCTGGTGCTCTCACTCGCTGTGCTACCTGGCCGCCCCTGAAAATGGATTAATTTCTAGAACTCATAGAAAATCATTGGTAGGATAGTGAAGGATGTCATACAATGTAGCAATTAAAGAAATGTTACTAATTTTGTAGAGAGAAGTTTCACTTGAGTAATTTAAGGTCAGAACATAGATTGAGAAATGAGAGTAGAGGATATGGAGGTAATGAAAGTAGAAAGCTTTTTCTTGATGTTTGGCTGAAAAAAAGAGAGGAGAGAGGATGATAGCTTGAGGACATAGTAAGGCCAAAGTGAATTTATTTTTTTAAGGATAGAGGACATCTGGGTATATTTGTGTGCAACAGTGTATAAGAATGGAGATTAGAACCAAGGGAAGAGGGAATGATTGTTAGAGCTATCTGTATAAATTAATTTTTCATGTTTCTATCAATCAATGAAATTTCTAATATTTCTATCAACATCCTTCCATGGGAAGAGTCCTAAGTTTATCAGTTTGACTTCATATAAATAAGTATTTCCATTATTTTCTTCTTTTTGTGATTTTGTTACTCCTCCCAGAGTTTAAGGGAAAAATGAATGAGATAATCTATGAAAAATACTTTGTAAACTTTTGTAGAGTTGGAATGGGGATTTGATTTCATCTGTGTAGGGAGTTATTAGTAAACAAAAAAAAGCTGAACTTCCTCTCCCACTGCAAATTAGTGCCTACTTTATATTTCTAGGCTTAGAGAATAGTCTAGGTTATTGGATACCCTTCTTTGGTCTTTCTTGAGCTATTAGCCTTTTTTGAGTTACTGTGATCAGAAAATGGCCTTAGTATTCTGGGTAGTTTTTTACCATAGCTTTGTACCAGTGTTAAATTATGTTTTATTTTTTTTATTCCACTTCCAGATGATAGCCTGCATTTTATAAACTTTTTTTTATCCTAGTAGTACATTATGCTTCTGTCTATTTCTTTACTGCCACTCAGTTTTTAACCCTTTGTACTTTTTTTCCATCCCTGTCAATCCACTCCACCAATCTGTTCCAGCACACACGAAGAGGCTGCCCAGTGCAAGGGAAAGGCAGCATGTCATAGTATATAGAGGACTGGACTGGAGTCGAGGACTCTAGGAAGGTGATGTTTTGACTTGCAGGTGAATTGGATTTAGGAGAGGCAGAGCTGTCCAGAGTTATTAGCCCCACTCTTTCCAGCACCAGGCCAGGGAACTGAATCACTTCAGTTTGAATTATCTTAGGAGGATTCTGAAGATCACTTGGCTGACTTAAGTACCGGACACTGAGGTTCTTTCTCATCCTTTCTCAAACTGAACTGCCAAGCACTCATACTGTGCTGCGGAAAGCACAGCTCTGATTGTCTGGCCACATTGTTCAAATGCCAAACATATGTTAGTCTAAAATATTATTTTACAGAGACTTCACACAAGGGTAGGTCAGAAGATCCGATACAAGGACACTCTCAAGGTCTCTCTGAGGAAGTTTGGTATCATTTGTGAGACATGGAAGACACTGGCTCAGGATCATCCACCATGGCCTACCTGCATCAAAGAAGGCCTTGTGAGCAGAGTGAGATTGCAGTAGCTCAAAAGATGTGCAAATTTAGAGACATCCCAAATGTTCATACAGACTATTTATGTCCAACCTGTGGTAGAACCATCTGATCAGCTATAACTGGATACACTGTACATTAACCCAAACATCAGGATGTCATTTTGGTCATTTTTCAGTATGAAGGACTGAACAATAAAACATAAAAGTAATCTAAATTCAGTTCTTTGTCTGATTCACAAATTCCCTGTCCGCTTCCCTGATGTGTAATCATCCAGCCCCTGCATGTCCACTTTCAGTATTAGGAGTTCTTTATGTAGTTAACCATTTTTAAGTTTTAGGAAGTCCTTTCTTAGATCGAGCCAAAATCTGATTCTCTGAACTTAGGAAAACAACAATAATTGTTGTTCATCCTTTGTTCTTAAAGAGGACCAATGACATCAGGAGGGTGATGTCTTTTTTTTTTTTTTAAAGCAGTTGGGGTTAAGTAACTTTCCCAAGGTTACACGGCCAGTTTTTTTGTGTGAGTGTTAAGTATCTGAGGCCGGAACTGATCCCGGGTCTCCCAACTGCAGGGCCAGTGCTCTTACTCACTGTGCCACCTGGCTGCCCCAGGAGGATGATGTCTTGACTTGCAGATGAATTAGATTTAAGAGAGGCAGAGTTGTATGGAGTCATCAACCCTACTCTTTTCTCCAGAGTCATAGGGGTTCAATCGTAAGACATAAGTCAGAGTGACTGTTGATAGCTCAGAATGCAGTGGGACAGGAGTGGCCAGGTGGCGCAGTGAGTAAGAGTGCCGGCCCCAGCATCAGGAGACCTGGGATCGGTTCTGGCTTCAGATACTTGGCACCCACACACACACAAAAAAAAAACTGGCCTTGTAACCTTGAGCAAGTTACTTAACCCCGATTGCTTTATAATAATAATAATAAAAAAAAAGAATGCAGTGGAACACCTTGATCTTTTTAAGCTAAGGTCTTTCCCAGGTCTCAGTTTGTCTGAGGCAACACTCATTCTGTAGTTAAAGGCTAGGTAAGAATTGAGATAAAAGACAGCCTACTTTGCCTTCACAAAAGAATCAGTAAGGGAGGGGAAGACCCCCAGAGTTTTCACAATAATGATAATAATGTAATAGTAAACATTTATATAGTGTTTTAAGGTTTGTAAAGCTCTTTATATGTATTATCTGATTTGATTCCTTCAACAGTCCTATGAAATAGGCATTATTATACTTATTTTTACAGAGTTGAAATTGGAGCTGAGAAACATTAAGTGACTTGCCAAGATTTATACAAGTTTGAGCCAGAATTTGAACGTGGGTCTTCCAAGTCCATCACATTCTCCGCTATATCATTTAGATGCCTCAATTTGTGTTCTTTGGTCAAATTTCTGCTCTTTTGAGTCACATATAATATGGCCAATCCACATTCCACATATCAGCCATTCACATATTTGAAGATAATTATTGTATCTTCTCTTGAGTCTTCTCTAGAATAGTATACATTCCCAGTTTCTTTAACCATTCTTTATCCATTTAGTAATTCAGTAAGCATTTATTAAATGCCTAGCCAACCACTTTGTTAGGCACTGAAATATAAAACCAAAAATGAGACAGTCCCTGCTTTCAGAGAGTTTACATTCATTTTGGAGGGGGAAAAGAACTTGTACACAAAATTTCAAAATGTATATAAAATTGATGCAGAGTAATTTCTGGGGGGAAGATATTCTGTTGTCACTAATTCCTTTTAAGTTATGTCCAAATCTCTGTGACCCCATTTTGAATTTTCTTGGCAAAGATACTGGAATGGTTTGCCATTTCCTTCTCCAGGGGAAGACAATACTAAAGGGAAACTCTTCTTATAGGAGGTACTTACTTGAGATGAGATTTGAAGATCGTGATTCAGTGAGGCAAAGTTGAGTAGGGAAATATGTTCCAAGCATGGAAGGCAGCTTGTGCATCCTCATAGAGAGGGGAAATGAACTATTGTGAATGAGAAACCTAAAGCCATTTGTGTTTCTTGAGCAAAAAAGTAACACTGTGCTTTAGGAATACTGATTTGCCAGCTGTGTGGAGGACGGATTGGAGAGGGCAGAGAATCAACACAAGGATACCAGTTAGAAAGCCAGGTCAAAGGCGATGAACTGAACTAGAGTGATGGCTAAGAGAGGGGAGAGAAGGGTTGGACGCGAGATAAATTATGGAAATAGCATCAACTTGACCTAGCAATTGATTGAATTTGAGGGAGAGTGAAAAGTTCATTGAAGAGACTCTAAGATTGCAACCCAGAGTGATGAAGGATGGTGGTACCTTCAACAAAAATAGGGAAATTAAGATGGGCAAAGATGATAGGATATGACTGCAGGTTTCCTCACCCTCTCCTCTTTCCTCCACCTCCTGTGTACGCTCCAACTTGTTAATGTGTCTCTTGAAGCTGAACATAATTGAACACAATATGAATAGTACAGTGGTAGTATTACTTTTTTTTTTCTCTAGCACTATACTATGAATGCAGCTTAAGCTCAAACAAAGTTAGCTCATTCACTTTAAGTTTACATTGCCTTTTTTGATAGTCACTTCATTATGAATGATTAATTATTGATTTTTAATTTATATAGCATATGCCAAAGTTTAATTCAATTTCCATTAGTGGATACCATATGCAAGAGGCAGGAGCTGATGCCATTCTGGAATTAGCATATACTATAGCTGATGGTTTAGAATACTGCAGGACTGGACTCCAGGCTGGCCTTAGCATTGATGAATTTGCACCAAGGTGAGTAAAACTCGTGAGAGCTCTCCACCATTTGTAAAATGACAAAAAAAAAAAATTTAAAAAGTAATAGAGAATATGTTAACATTTAGCAAAATAAATGATGAATTAAATACATATAAACCTCATACTAGATTGTTTCCTCTTCATGATACAATGAACTAATGAAATTTGGGATTTGAAAATTTGGAATTACAATCTAACTTATAGTTGCCTGTCATTTATATTGAAATATTAAGTGAAAGAAATCTAAAGCTTTTGCATAAGCACAATTATATTTTAAGAGAAGCTGTCTTTTTAGAATTTTAAAAACATTAATTAAAACGAAATGGAATGTTGAAAGCAAATACTTACTTTTTAAAAAAATGCTACAAGTTTTATTCAACTACAAAAATGTTATTTTATCCACCTACCTAATAGACTATTAAATATGAAACAATAATAGCAGGATACTGACACGTCCTGAGAGCATTTCTATTTGAATCTCATTGAAAAAGATGAGAAGAGTGAGATAATATTTATTATAATAACAATAATATGTAAAATATATGTAACACATAATAATAATTGAATTAAAGTCTACTTTGTAATGTGTTATGTAAGTGGCAGATTAAGGGTTTTAGTGCATTAATATTTCTTAAAGGTATCTTAGTAATATTGCATGAATTTCTTAAAATGTTATGGATATCTATATATTGTTTTTCCACTTTCTGAACCACTCTGCTGGGGCATTAGCATGAATCAAGAGAAAAAGTGTTGAACTTGAAATTAGCAAAGACCTGGGTTCAGATCCTATTTTTGTCACATATTGGCTGCCTGAAACTTGATTTCTAATCACAGGCAGTTTTTAGGAGTATAAGTTGCAAGTGTATAAATAGTATAAAAAAGTATAAAGAACAGATATTCTTTGCATTGTTAAAAGAATATTCCTTATTGTGAGTTCCCTACAGGAATTAAATTGTGGGCCTGGCACAAAAATAAAAATAATAATAAAAACTGGTGCTTATGTAGCACTTTGAAGCTTTCAAAGTGTTTTATGGACATTGTGTCATTCAGCAAATTTACTTTCCATCATATGCTATTAGTTTTGCATTTCTTAATATATAAATTGTCTTGTGAACATCATTTTGTTTATAAAGATTAGTACAGAATCATTGTGCTTGGTTGCAAGACACTTCAGAAAATACACTCCAGTAAAACTATGAGTGAAATGTTATTAAAAGTACGTTTGTATTTATATTTAGTTTTCTATGACACATAAAATAAATTAGTGGTTCACTGATAACCAAGCAGTGCAGATTTAGCAAGGAAACAAACTGTTGTCCAGAAATAGTACCAACATTTTTTCACCTTTTAATAGAAATTTATGCCTCTTGTTATGTGCTGTATGTTAAATGATGAGACTGACTTCTGCCCATCAATGATGAAAGCCTTGCCTAAATCTAAATCTACCCAGTAACGGGGGCCCTATATGTTGACAAGAGCACCTTGTTATTTTCTGTGTATGTGACTAACCCCAGTGGTTTGTGTCCATATCCTTGAGTGTTGCAAGTTAAGTTCCCTGCTTTGTGATCACATCCCTGAACTGTTTTGTAAAGTACCCAACACACCTGCTTCCCTTTTCTTGTCTTCCCTCACACACCTGCTTCACCCTTCCTGATATCCTTCCCTCTGGTTAACTGCCCACTTAGAAGCATACCCTCATCCCTAGCTGAGTGCCCAAAACTTGGGTATAAAAGTAAGCCTCTATCTTTTTTCAAACTGCCAGTGCTCCTAAGGACTAGCTCACAGCTTTTGTGTCAATAAAGCCCACTTGTCTAGGAGAATCTCTGCCTCCTGAATTCTTTCCAAACAACCTGACTCTGAATTTCATCTACCTCTTTGTTAAATGAACTAAAAAGTTATATTTCTCTAATTTTGTAAGGCGAACTGTACTTTAGATGTATGAGAGAATATTATTATTTAACAAGGACCTATTATAAAGAGGAGATGACTTTTAAAATGCCAGTAATCAACTCTCTTTTAAAAAAAATGTGTATAAGATGGCATTTTCAGATATTAGGCTTAGAATAAGTCAATTTCTCTTTTATTTTATATTAACTAATATGAAATTTAAAAAAATTGGATATTGTTTTTGTTGTTAGAACATTTTAATACATGTAGAACTGCATGTCATCCTGCATAAGTAAATTTTGGTACATTTCTTGTTCTTGCAGATTATCTTTCTTCTGGGGAATTGGAATGAATTTTTATATGGAAATCGCAAAAATGAGAGCAGGAAGACGACTCTGGGCACACTTAATAGAGAAGATGTTTAAACCCCAAAACTCTAAATCTCTTCTTTTGCGAGCACATTGTCAGACTTCAGGCTGGTCACTTACTGAGCAGGTTGTGTGTTTATTTTATTTTAAAAATCTTTTAATATATGTAATGATAAAAACACAAGGTTTTTTTTGGTAACTCATCCTTTTATCTGACACTTAAAAAAATGGCTCATTATTTAATTTTAAAAATTGGTTTTGTTTATCTTGCCTTTAATTTTTAAAATAACTTCCATACTTGTTTGCAGATCAATAATTTGTTGGTTTTCTAGTTATTTTAAATACAACCTCTGAATTCATTAGGCTCTTTTCAGTATAAATATTCATATATATATGTATATATATATATACATGTATATATATATTTCCTACTGGAATTGTTTCATTCCACATATTACATTATAATTATCTCATTATTTATTTTAGTATGATTCTTTTTATTTTGTGATTTATCCTTTGACCTATTCATTTTTAAGATGCTTGTATTTTTTTAGTTTCCATCATTTATTTATGTTTCCTTTGTTTATTATAATTTCTGTTTTTATATTGTGGTGTATAAAGGATGTGTCCAGCAGCATTTCTGCCTTCTCTATGAGTTCTTTGTGTTATAGCACATGATCATTTTTTTAAATAAGTCCCATAGATCCTGGGACTTACTCTTTAACATTCTTATTCATAAGGCTCCTTAGGTCTAGCAGATCCAGTTTTCCTCACATTGTGTTCAGGTTTGTAATTTGTTCTAGTTTGTTTTTTTCTATTGAGTAACTGTTCATTCTTTATGTGAATCATTAAGGTTTTGTAGAATTACTATTTAGGTGGGTTTTTTTTTTAATTTCAGGCTTTTTTCAAGAATTTGGTTGCTATGCCATTTGTGGTGTGTATCTGTGTTTGTGTACTAAAGCAGATTTTTAAAATTGTACTTAAATGATTTCATCAAAGCACCTAGTGAAGAGTTTCCCTTCCTACTGGATGTTGGCACCAACTCTGCCAAAGATAGTTTTAGAAACTTGCCTGGAGCACTGAGAGGTTATGTAACTTGCCACACACCAAGTCTGTGTCAGAGGCAAGACTTCTGGTTCTGTAACCAACAGACACCACCCACTAAGACATCCTGCCTCTTTTGAGTTCTTACATTGTTTCATTATCTACACCATCTCCTTGTTTGATTAACCTTCATTTGTGATGCCTGCTTCCTAGAAATGTTATTCCACTTCTCTACCTCATCTCTCTCTCCCTTGCAGTTTTCCAGATGATCTACTTCTTTCTGTCTGTTCCCCTTTAAAGGATTTCTTCCCTCAAATGCTAGCCCTTTTAAAAATTATTATGAAAGTGTATCTTAAAAGCTATTATAAACTTATCACATCTTTATAGCCTGTTATCACTGTAGTTACCTTTTAATTTGTTATTCAAACTCTTAAAAGTGCTAAATTGTAAAATTCTTTTTTTTTTTTTTTTAAGCACTCAGGGTTAAGTAACTTGCTCAAGGTTACACAGCCAGGTATTTCTGGGTGTGGTGCTGAGTATCTGAGCCCGGGATTCGATCTCCAGGTCGTCCCAACGCTGGAGCCGGTACCCTTACTCGCTGAGCCACCTGGCTGCCCCTAAGCAATTGGGGTTAAGTAACTTGCTCAAGGTTACACGGCCAGGTGTTTCTGGGTGGGTGCTAAGTGTCTGAGCCCGGGATTCGATCTCCAGGTCTTCTCAACACTGGAGCTGGTGCTCTTACTTGCTGTGCTACCTGGCTGCCCCTAAATTGTAAAATTCTTAAAAAAAATAACCACCCCCCTCCACTTCCCCCTAGCTAAACCAAAGAAGAGTTGCATGGTGTTTCCAAAGAGCAGGAAGAAAAGGAAAAGGCATGAGTCCTCTCCTGCTTGCTTCCAATAAACCTCCTTTCAATGCAGTTTTATGAAAATTACTATTTCTTTTTCTATTCAATTCCTATCAAGTTAATCTGTTTGGTGAGAAATCTAGGACAGAAAGGAGGCAATGGGGAGAAACACAATTGGGGGGGGTACTGTCGGGTTGATTCAATTCAAATAAACAGTTATTAAAATCAACATGTAGAAGGTGCTATAAAGACAGAAAGTGAAATGTGCATGCAAGGAACTTAACTTTCTACCTAGGACACCCAAATACACAAAATAAGTGAATACAAAATATAGACCAAGTACTTTCTAGATGGAGAGAGCTCTAACATTGAGGAAGGGAGGGAATAAAGAAAACATCAGGAAAGGATTCTGATTGGATCTCGTCCTCTTGTAAGAAGCTGGGGATTCTGTGTGGCAGAGATGACCTGACGGAAACAGCTGTGCAGAGGCATACAGGTGGGAGATGGAGTAGCATGTCTGGAGAACCAGGCAAGTTTGACTGCAACAGAGAAAACATGAAGGGAAGTGATATGCAGTAAGACTAGAAATGGAGGAAGGGAGGCACTGTAGAATGCTTTAAAGGTTAGGTTGAGGATTTTATATTTTATTCTAGGAGAGGAGCAATACAGAGCTATTGAAGGGGTTTTTTGTTTTTGAGTAGAAAGTAATATTAGTAAGATCTTAAGAATAGTTTAGGAGGTTGCAGTAATCCAGAGAGAGGTTAAGTGCCTGACTGTATGAATAGATGCATTAGGTATATTGTGGAGATAGAATTGATAACTTTGTAACTGATCGGATATGGGTATTGAAAGAGATTGTAGAGCTGAGGATGACACTGTGGTTGTGAATATGGGTGATTTGAAGGATAGTAATACTGTTAGCAAAAATAGGAAAGTTTGTGTGAGGGATGGATTTAGGAGAAATCATTAGTTCCATTTTGGATGTGTTGAGTTTGAGGGGTCTGCAGAAATGGCCAATAGGGATTTGGTAATAGGGGAATGGAATTCAGGCAGAAAATTAAAGTTATGTGTGCTTTGGGGAATTGTGTATAGAGCCAAGACCTAGATCAGGGCGTGTAGTGAATCTCTGGTATTTTGGTATTTTATAAGCTAGTCAGAGATTTAGGGTATAACATTTTAATACATGACTACAAGTAGGAATCCCTAAGTGTAATATTTAGACATATAAAATTAAATTCAGGATGATTCAAAATTCCTAAGTGTAATATTTAGACATATAAAATTAAATTCAGGATGATTCAAAATTCTTTGAAAATAGACAATAGGATCACATGTCACCAAGATTAAAAATAGATTATAAGCAACATATTTTGCCTATTCTGGAAACACAAAAGTCAGAAAGGTAATACGCATACATACGCTCACAATATGGATTCCATACAAGTCATTACTTATATAATTAATTTACTTACGTAATATTTCCTGTTGTGATTGAGTATGTATTTTGCAGACATAGGATGTATTCTAAGTAGTTAATAAACTGTAATTTAAATGTTTTTAAGGTACATATTCTCATAAGGCTTTACATTTTGTTGTTCAGTTGTGTCTGACTCTTTGTGACCCCATTTGGGATTTTCTTGGCAAAGATACTGGAGTGGTTTGCTATTTCCATCTCCATTTTTACAGATGAAGAACTGAAGCAAACAAAGTTAAGTGACTTGCCCAGGGTCACACAGCTAGTAAGTGTCTGATATCAGATTTGAATTTAGGAAGATAAGGCTTCCTGATTCTGAGTCCAGTGTTCTAGCCACTGAGCCACTTAGCTGGCCCAGGCTTTACATTAAAAGCCTCAAATACCTCATTGATTTCCAATCAAAATATAGTCTACTTTGTATAGTGTTTTATATTTTCCAAAGGTGTTTATTTATATATTATGTCATTTGAGCTTTACAAAATAGTATCATTTAGGTAAATGGGAGCAGTTGAGGTAATTGAACCTCATGATTGTGTGCATTTCCAAATTTTTTGCCAGGCCAGAAAAAAACAAAAAAACAGGAACTTTTGTTCCAAAATGTTACTTAAACTTGTATGTTTTTACTTTTTAATTTTTATCAAGCATTGAGTATGTTGCATTTTATCATCTTCATGAGTAAAATATGCCCTCTTTTGTGGTTGACAGTAGTAAGGTGGCCAATTCTTTGATGAACCATCTTGAAAGTTGAAGTGGTATGTATCACTGATACGAAGTTAAGATCAGGAAGCATTAAAAAAAAAAAAAGATCAAAAAGCATTAAAAGAAATATAACCCAATTATATCCAGGGATTAAAAACTTGTCATTGAAAGTTGTCTAAACTTTTATTGCATAATTGCAAGAACAGCTTAAAAATACATAAACAGGAACAATTTAGGAACTTATACCTTTTAGGCTAATTGATTTAATTTCAGTCCACTTAAATAGGTTTCACCCTGCTGAACTTTTCTATTCTGCCTGCTTTACAAATTACATAATGTAGTGCCACCTGGACCTAGAGTCCAGAAGATTAGAGTTCATATCCAGCCTGATACACAGCTTTGTGACCCTGAGAAAGCCACTTAAATGCTGTCTGTACCAGTTTCCCTATCTGTAAAATGGGAAAAAAAGCAAAAAAAAAAGATTGTTGTGAATATGATATGACATATTTATAAAGCACTTTATAAGGTTTAAGTGCTATTTAAGTGCTAGCTATTATTATTTGAAGTGGGATTTAATAAATATGAAATAGCAAAAATATAAAATATATGCCAGGGGGGATCTCAGTGTCCTTTCTCTGACATTGAGATCCTCATGGAATGAAACTTGGGATTCTTTGAAGTGCAGGTGAGGTGGGACCATATTCCAGACATGGAGAAAAGTATGCCTAACAGGACAGAAGTGGGAGATGGAATATTATACTTGAAAGAATCCTGTCATGGAAATTTGGTGCAAGAAGAAGCTGGTAGACATCTGAGTTTTTTTTTCAAAATCTGTAATGAGGCGATAGAATTGAGTCCCATAGAGATTAGCTAGTTCTTTCATGTTCATACAGTAAATTGGTAACAAAGTCAGGACTTTATCACTATTTTCTGTTCCTTGTTGTATAGTAGTCTTCGTTTTAATCTGATGAACATTAATTTGGTGCTAATTTTGCACGTGTTGATTTGGTAGGCATATGTTTCCTCAACTTAAAGAATTGATCATTTATTTGGGGTGATAATATAAATAAGTATTGAACAACCAGAAACATTTCTAAGTCTATACACAAACATATTAGTAAAATCTGTCTATATAATAAATTAGAAATGTAGGCTATTAATTATAATCTTTTGCTTCTACTGATTAGTTTTTGACCTGAGGTTAATTCCTTGTGACTGAGAATGAATGTTCTGTAAATGTAATATGTATCACTCTGTGCTTTATCATATCAGAGTTGAAACATGAGTGTAAAAGTAGTACCATGTTTCCCCGATAATAAGACCTATCCCGAAAATAAGCCCTCCCCTTACTGTGTAAGATTCCTCTAAAATAAGCCCTCCCCCGAAAATAAGCCCTATTGAGATTGCTACTGTAGTGAAGGTGATCCCCTGCGCTACACGCTACATTATGGTACCCTCTGTATGCACCGTCCCCCCCCCCCGTGAAACGCATGCCGCGCTCCGAGCTGCATCCAGTCAGAGCTGCAGCAGTGAGCGCGTCATCGTGTTCTTCCCCAGTGATTTGCTTATTGAATAAAGGTACATTTTTTTGTTCACATTTACCTGTTTATTAAAATTGCTGTCAATGTTCATAAAAATAAGCCCTCCCCTGAAAATAAGCCCTCTGGTGTTTTTCTGTCCAAAAAATTTTAATAAGACAGTGTCTTATTATCAGGGAAACACGGTAAATGGAATAGCATAATGTCTGGTTAAAGGGTTTTTTTTTTTTTTTAGGATCCTTACAATAATATTATTCGTACTACAGTAGAAGCAATGGCAGCAGTGTTTGGAGGGACTCAATCCTTGCATACAAATTCATTTGATGAAGCCTTAGGTTTGCCCACAGTAAAAAGTGCTCGAATTGCCAGAAACACCCAGATCATAATTCAAGAAGAATCTGGGATTCCCAAAGTAGCTGATCCATGGGGAGGTTCATATATGATGGAATCTCTCACAAATGAAGTCTATAATGCTGCTTTGAAGGTAAATTTCTTCTTTTGGTTTTGTTACTTTTTAACAATTTTGAATATATGAGAGATGATCATAGTCTCTAACTTTGTATACTCTTCATAATTGAAATAAAATAGCAAAAATAAAAGAGATTATTAGAATTGCTCTTGTGTATCTAAAATAGTAAATTGTATTTGCCTTCTATGAATGTTTATTTGCAATTATTTGCTATGTCATTTTGATTGTTTTTGTTGCTGCAAAACTTTTTAGTAAATGTGCCCTTCCCAAACTTAGTATCTTCCCATAAAAATATTTAAGCAAAATTGTGAAATATAGTGATTCCTAGTGACAATGCATATAACTTTCTACTATTTTTTAGTTTACTGGTTCTTAAAAGAAAAGATATTTGCTTCAATTTTAATAAGAATAATATTTACTCCTGTGCTCAGCTTGAGTTTTAATGTCTTTTAGTATTGTATTTGTTTACATTTGTGTAATCATGGTGTTCTCTTTTTTTTGGTTCCATTTTCTTTATCTTGAATTAATTCATATAATACTTCCCAAGTCTGGCTGAATTCTTCATATCCATCATTCTATATGCTACAATCATGTTTCCTCAGCAGTTCTCTAGGGTTGTTTTGGGTTTTGTGTTTTTTTTTTTGGCACATAATTTATTTGTAGCATTGATTGCTATCAATATTTTGCTGTGAATACAGGACCTTCCTATCATTGTTTTCGTGGTATATAAGTCCAGTATTGGTGGCCAGGTCAAAGGATGTTAACAATTTAGTATTTCTTCTCATAAAATTTCCAGTTTCAGTACTTAGATGATTTATAGTTTTTCAAAAGAGAATTCATGTGTCTGTCTTCCTACATTTCAATAGATAATTCATGTGTCTGTCTTCCTACAGCTTCTTCAATGTTGAATTTTTTCCAACTTCTACCATCCATGCCAGTTTAATGAGTGTGAAATTATACCTTATAGTTATTTTAATTTGAAATTATCTGATTTTTAGTTATTTTTAATACTTTTACATCATTATTCTTTTTTGAAAAAAATTTTTTTTGAAAACTATCTTCATCAGAAGGAGAGCCAAAAAGCTAAGCCAGACAAGCAGAGCATCTTTGAAATTTGAAGTTATTCTTACCTTTGCTTAAAAAGCAAGGGGCGACTAGGTGGTGCAGTGAATAGAGCACCGGACCTGCATTCAGAAGGACCTTAGTTCAAGTCTGGCCTCGGACACTTAACACAAAACTAGCCATGTGACCTTGGGCAAATTACTTAACCCCAATTGCCCTACCTTACCCCCCAAAAAACAAACAAAAAAAGCAAAGCAAAGTATATATGATAGACACTTAGGATTTTGTGTATAATCCTCTTCTTCCGTTGTACTATATATATATATATATATATATATATGAAAATATCCATTCTGCTTGATGTTTAATTAGTTAAAATAATAAAGAATTTTTAAAAAGAAGAAACTTCATATACTTTGTCAATTGTGGAACAGCTCCTAGTCTTATTGATGTTTGATTCCCTATAGATTTAGGATATCAGACTTTGATTATACCTATATTTGATGCAAATATATATAAGTATACACAAATCACATCTATTTTTGTTTCCAATTTTTTTCCATCTTATTATTGTTTTTATTCTTATTATTTAATTTTTATTTATACATTGATTTTTTCCTGCAATAGCTTTTCAATTTTGTAGAATCTAAATTGTCTAGTTTGTATTTTTAATCTCCTCTGTCCTATTGTCTGATTATAAATTCTCCTCTATCCTGTTGTCTAGTTATAAATTCTTCTCTCATCCACAGTTGTGACAATTTTCTGTTCTCTTCTAATTTTTAAAAATATTTTAACTTTTTGCATTTAAATTATTTATCCATTTGAAATTTATTTTGATATATTACTTGAAATGTTGTTCTTAGCCTGTTTTCGAGCAAACTGCTTTCCTTTTCTCTCAGTGACCTCTTAGGTTTCTTGAATAGCAAATTATATTAAAATATTAGAAACTTTGAATCTTAAAATTCATCCCAAGCTTTATTCTCCCCCTACCCCCTTTTTAGCTTTCTCCTAGTCTTTCTTATTCCTCACTAAGTTCATAGATTAAAGTTGAACACAACACATATCTTGAAGCGTTATTCTTTTTTTTTTTAAGCAATCAGGGTTAAGTAACTTGCTCAAGGTTACACGGCCAGTTATTTCTGGGTGTGGTGCTGAGTATCTGAGCCCGGATTTGATCCAGGTCATCCCGACACTGGAGCCGGTGCTCTTACTCGCTGAGCCACCTGGCCGCCCCTAAGCAATCAGGGTTAAGTAACTTGCTCAAGGTTACACGGCCAGGTGTTTCTGGGTAGGTGCTAAGTGTCTGAGCCTGGGATTCGATCTCCAGGTCTTCTCAACACTGGAGCCGGTGCTCTTACTTGCTGTGCTACCTGGCCACCCCTTGAAGTGTTATTCTTTGGGGGGAGTGTTGTTGAATGATCTTAAAATAATATGATCGGAGTTGGAAGGAACTAACCTCAGTCATCTAGTCAGCCCCATTCTTAATATGTGAATCTGCAATATACTTGACAAGTAATCATCTATCCTAGTGTGTTGAAGAATTCCATTGTTAGGCAATATGTTATATCCTAGGACTTCTTATTCCATGTTTTTAATAGTTCTAATTGATAAGAAGGTCTTATGCTGAGTCAAAGTTTGCCTTTGAATGTGATTTCTGGAGTTAAATGTAATTTAATTTGACATTTTATATTTTCATGAATAATTTGGTATATTCTCTGATGACTTTAAAAACAATTCTTAAAGATATGTGTTATAGTAAATAATGTCTTTGGTATTATCATGAGTTGTTTAGGAAAATTTTTTTTTGTAAAGTCCAGTTTCATTGTCTTTTAGGGTAAAAAAGATCAGCAACTTAAAAAAGTTAAAAAGTATTGGTGTACTTATTTTAAAATTTGGCTAGTTTCAAGGATTCTGGGGTTGTATTAGTATGCCAGCAGCTAGTTCAGTATCTTGCACATAGCATGTTCAATAAATATTTGTTAAGGGACATTTTTTTTCTATTTCTTCAAAATTACTAATTGGTTACAACCCAGACTTCTAATTTAAAAGAATTTTAAGCAGTTTCAGGAATCAGCTTTCAAATGATTTGATAATATATGCAAAGTTAAGTGATCTGGCCAGTGTGTCCCAAATATGAGTGATTTTTAAAATAATTCCAAGTATTCTGTAACAAGAGATATTAGGGCTGTAAAAGATGTATTAAGATGAAAGAAAAAAAACTGCGCGTGGAATCGATCCAGGGAACTCCACCAGCATACCCAGTACCATGGCATCTGGAGTAGAAGTCTTGCGATTCCAGCTCCTGGGGCATGAGGCTGCTACACTTCGAAACATGAACCAGCTCCGGGCAGAAGAGCGCTTCTGCGATGTCACTATCGTGGCCGATAGCCTCAAGTTCCGGGGCCACAAGGTAATCTTGGCAGCCTGCTCCCCATTTTTTCATGACCAGTTTCTCCTCAATCCCAGTTCAAAACTGCAGGTCTCGCTAATGCACAGTGCCAGAATCGTGGCAGACCTCCTCCTCTCCTGCTATACTGCTGCTCTGGAGTTTGCTGTCCGTGACATTGTCAACTCTCTGACTGCTGCCTCCTATCTCCAGATGGAGCATGTGGTAGAAAAATGTAGAAATGCCTTGAGCCAATTCATTGAACCCAAGATTGGCCTAAAAGAGGATGGAGTTAGTGGAGGGATTGGATTGACTGGGCTCAGCTCCACCAAGTCATTCCTCCCACCTGCTCGAACCCCAAAGCCAGCTCCCAAACCCCTACCACCACCTCCTCCACCTCCTCTTCTTCGACCAGTGAAGCTAGAATTTCCCCTAGATGAGGACCTTGAGCTAAAGGCAGAAGAAGAGGAAGAGGATGAAGAAGAGGATGTATCAGATATCTGCATTGTCAAGGTGGAATCAGCTTTGGAAGTGGCACAGAGGCTTAAGCCCCCTGGAGGCATTGGGGGGAGCCTTGGTCTTGGAGGGAGCCTTGATCTTGGGGGGAGTAGTGGACTCCTCATCAATGAAGTTGGAGAAACTATTGATGCCCCTGATGATAGCACAGCACCCCAGGGGGTGGTGAAGGCCTGCTATATAGCCTTACAGAAGACACAGAAGGGGAGGGTCTGTTGCTGTTTCCTGGAGGTCAAGTAGGGGAGGGCATTACCGTTGGGCTAGGAGATGAAGCCCTAGCAGCAGCTACTATGTCCCGGAGCAGTGGAGTTAGTGGGAGTTATGGGGGGATGAGGAGTCCTATACCAGGGGGCTCCCCAGTGGGAAACCCATTGAAGAACATCAAGTGTACCAAGTGCCCAGAAGTGTTTCAGGGTGTGGAAAAACTTGTGTTCCACATGAGAGCCCAGCATTTCATCTTTATGTGCCCTCGATGTGGGAAGCAGTTCAACCATAGCAGCAACCTCAACCGTCACATGAACGTCCACCGAGGTGTCAAGTCACACTCCTGTGGTATTTGTGGCAAATGCTTCACGAAGAAGTCTACCCTACACGACCCCTCGACCTTCACTCTGGGGCTCGACCCTACCGTTGTTCTTACTGTGATGTTCGATTTGCCCATAAACCTGCCATTCGACGCCACCTCAAGGAGCAGCATGGCAAGACAACAGCAGAGAATGTCCTTGATGCCAGTGTGTCTGAGCTCAATGCCCTCCTCCACTAACTGGTGGAGGGATAACTAGGGGAGGGTATTAGGTGAGGAGATTGCTGGTAGAAGGGGGTGATAAAGGATCTTCTCACCCCAAGGGGAGGAAGTTTGAAGGGGAAAAGGGCTTTTGTTTCCAGGAGAGTTAACATACACCCTGGGGTTAAAGGCAGAGGAGGTATTACAAAAGAACAGCTGTTCAGGTCTTCCTCAGGGAATAAGAGGGAGTTAGACCTTGCTGAAGGGATTAACAAACCTTTCCTTGGGATGATAAGGAAAGAAAAGTTTCTTGTATTCCAGGATAAAAGGGCCCAGGAAGAGGAAAGGCTCTTTTCTGGAATAGGTAGATTATTGGGGTGAGGATGGAGTGCAGGGTGTAAGTAGTAAAAAGGGGAATATAGGAGAAGGTTTTATCGTAGGATAAGAAAGCTATAGAGAAGACAACTCAGTTGGGGTGTGGTGGGTGGGAATTGGGAGGGAATCTTACCAAAGCTATACCTGTCCTTGGGTGGGAATAGAACAGGGGAAACCTCTTAAATTCTTAGGAAAGCAACTATTATGAGGAAAAGGTTATCAAGTCCCAAGGAGGAAGAGTAGAGAATGTCTTATTTGCATGCTAGGGAGGAGGGGAGGGAGACGGGGACAGGTTTTTGTCTCAGGAGACAAAAAGTGACAAAAAAGAACAAGGGAGAAGAATGGAAGTAGACTAGAAAACAAATAGAAGCGAAAGAGTAAAGTCAGAAGTAGGAAGGGTTGGAGAGGGGATGTGGGGAAAAGAGGAAATACCTAGAAAAGGGTTTTTGGGGAGGGAGGGAAAGGGTGTGGTAGAGACAAGATGGTATTTTTTAAGGAAACATACTTTTCAGGAGTTTTCTGGAATCTGAGGTCTCAGTTTCTGCTTTTATTTTCCACAAAATAAAAGTTTTTTTTTTCTTTAAAAAAAAAAAAAAAGATGTATTAAGATGTAAAATAAGTGGAGAAAATGACAACCCTTTACAAACAAAACAAAACTTAAAATATTTTATGGATGTTGACTATAAAATGATTATATATTATTATATATCACTAAATGTTCCTTATTACATTGTTGCCCTTTCAGCTTATTAATGAAATTGAGGAAGTGGGTGGAATGGCCAAAGCTGTAGCTGAAGGAATCCCTAAACTTCGAATTGAAGAGTGTGCTGCTCGGAGACAAGCCAGGATAGATTCTGGTATGATGAAATGGAAAAATTTATATCTAGAGCCTTTTTTTGTCCTCTAGGGAGAATGTGTCTACTAGTTTTCCATTCTGATACCCAATCCTCTGTTCTTTGCACATTTCAGATGCACCATTATTATTGTCTTTGATTTGATTTGATTTATTTTTTATTGGTCTTGATATATTTCTTATCCCCCACTGAATCCTTCCTCAGAAGAAAGAAGAACAGTTAAGCAAAAGTAATTGACAAAACTGTAGTTGGATTTGCCACAGGACTCTTCCATTATAGCAATTATAGAGGACAGTATATAATTTTATGAGGAGAGGAAATGTGTTTCATCATTTGTTCTTTAGAACCAAGATTAATCTTTTCAATTAACCTGATTTTTGGGTGCCTTTTAGTATTACTTTTATTTACATTACATCATATATATTGTTCCCATGGTTGTGGGTGAAAACTTCTGTATTCTGTGTTTTTAAGCATTGTTTTAACAGATGCAGTTTTTAAATACACAAGTATCCTTGCTTGGAGGGAGATACAGATGGATAATTTCTAGCTACTTGAAATTCTCCTGAATATAAGTAATTTCCTTCTTATGTTCATCAGTAACTGTGAGACAAAAGACAAGAGTAAAAACTGCAGCAAGAGTAAAAACAAAGTATAAAATTCAGGTTTAGCAAATTTTGATTTACAAAACAGAAAAATAGAAATGTTAATATTGGTGCACCCTTACAGAAATATTTTCCTGAAATCATGTCCTGTTTCTTTATTCCCTCTGAAAATGTCCCTCTTAGTCTGGTCAAAGGTAGAAAAAGAGTCTTTTTTCTCACTTTAAGCAAAATAGGTAATAAAAATCTGTTTTGAGAGGATCTATTTAGCAATTTCGTTGTGAAACTCACATAAAGTTGAACCATTTGAAGAACCTTCAGGGACTATTTAAATGTCAGGTGATTTATTTATAATTTTTAAAAATAAACATGGCATTAAAAAAGGTTTGAGAAATAATTTCTGGGTAATTTAATAATTTTATTAATAATGCCAGCATTTTAATGAAAGGATGGCCATTTGGCCATCTCTCTCAGACCAAAAGACCATCATGGTGGCCCAGGCTCACAGTTTGTAAACCCTTTAGAGAACAGGTATTCCCCAAGATTTGAATAAACCCTGAATGGTTAACAATTAATGAAAGAATGAATATTACAATGAGGGCTTGAACCTGAACTTTGATTAAGGTATCTACCTTTTAAGTTAACAGCTGCCTTGGTCATTCTATTCAAAGAATTTATGCCCTACCCAAGCCTAAGCAGAACAAAATGGCTACCCTGACTGGCTAGGTCTGAACAAGAAAATTAGCCCAACCCCATTATCAGCAATGTCCTTCAAGAGACTGAAATCAGGACTTTAGAAGAAAAGGGGGGAGGGGGACTCTGGATCTCCTTAAATCATTGGTTATTAATAATCATTTCTCACATAAACCTCTAAGTTGCCCCAAATCTTTTAATTTATCTTCTCCCATACTGCTAATATTTCCTGTACCACTGGGATGAAATAATTGAGGTAGGTTAATTGTTCTAATTACTAGAACTCTTGGTTTAAGGAAGAGTTAGAAGGCCGTCCCCAGAACTTGGACAGCCAGTGTACAGCTGTACAACTCAGAAGCAAAAACATATGCCCATTTTCATAATGTTGCTATTGAGCCCTTTTAGTTTTTAGCAGCTTGTAAATGCTCAACAAAAGACCTACAGTTCATTAAAATCTGTTTTTTCCTCCTTAAAATTGGCTCTAGAGTCAGATAACCTGAGTTCAAATCCCACTTCCTGTATGACTTAACCTTTCTGAGCCCCAATTTCCTTATTTGTAATATGAGAGGCTGAACAAAGATGTCTTCTAGAATAATTTCCAGCTCTAGATCTATGAACCTGTTATTCTAATGGCAATTATTTGAGAAAATAGGAATATCATTGTGAATTTTTTGTTCTCTGTATTATTGTTCTCTGTACCTTTTAAAATGTAGATAGCTATTTTTTTTCCTTTTTAGCCTCTATCTTGAGTTTAGATTTTTGAAAGCTGTGATTTTTGTATTAATGTGTTTAACTTCCAAAGAAAACTACCTGCTACTCATGCTACCTGCATTTCATTGAAAGCGTTTTTTAAAACTTTCTACAGAAAATTTAAAGAAAGCACATAATCTAATAATGTTGTGGTTCTACAGCTATTTATGAATATTGTTTACATTTTTTCCCTTTGGAAATGAATAGGATCTGAAGTAATTGTTGGTGTAAATAAGTACCAGTTAGAAAAAGAAGAACCTGTTGATGTTCTGTCTATTGATAACACTGCAGTTCGTAACAAGCAAATTGAGAAAATTAAAACGGTAGGTCTACTTTCTGAAATTACTAACTTAAATTATATGCTATTGTCAAAAGTTAAATTGTCACCAAGGATTCTTTATTATATAGGAACCCACTTTATATTATAGTTATTTATGTACATTGAGATTTTAGTATATAATACTATACATAACTCAGGTTTGACCCCTGAGCCAACTTGAACCTACTCAATCTCTTATTTTATTTTCTTTTATATTAGTCACTTAATAAGCTACAGTTCACAAATATGCCTTACAATTTTTTAAATTTTTACTAGAATGCTAGGGATTGTCTTTAACCCCCAATTCTGAAAAAGACATGTCACAGTACATTAAATATAAAATCTGTAAAAGTATAATCTTTCATTGACATGATCCTACATTCATGAATCTCCTTTCTCCTCCCCTTTTAGCCTAATAAATATACCCTAGATTTAGTCAACTTGGCTTTCTGCTTTTTGCTCAGTTAGGAGAACCAAGTCTTCCTCTTAACCAATTTTTTTTTCTATTTAATTTCCCTATGATGATTCAATATGTTTAACCCTTTGCTCCCAGTTAAAATCTGACCACAATATAATTTAGAAAGACATCTATGACATACATTTGGGGTTTTTTTGTGTGTGCCTTTTTTTTGGAGGGCAGTTGGGGTTAAGTGACTTGCCCAAGGTCACACGGATAGTGTTAAGTGTCTGAGGCCAGATTTGAACTCAGTTCCCCCTGACTCCAGGGCCAGTGCTCTATTCACTGTACCACCTGGCCTCCCCAAGAGATAAGTTTTTAAAAAATAAAATAAGATTAGGATGTTACACACAATGACCTTTAAGATCTTTTCATCCCTTAATTCCTGTGAGCCTGTGAATATATTGCTGTTTGTATCATTCATTATCCCCTTTTGCTCTTGGAAATAATTTTTCTTTTTTAATGTTGTATTTTTATTTATGTTAATCATTCCCCAGTTATATTAATTTTTTTTAATTTCAGTTATGAATTTTCTCCTCACCTCCAGTCCCTCCCCTACCCATTTGAGAGGGGAAAAAATGAGCAATCCATTATACATGTCATGCAAAACTTATTTCCACAGTAGCCATGTTGTGAAAGAAAAAACAAAAGCAAGAAAAAAAGCAAAAGAAAATAGGCTTCTGTCTGCACTCAGAGTTCATCAGTTTTCTGTCTGGAGGGTGATAGCATTTTTCATCATGAGTCCTTTAGAGTTGTCGATCAGAATAGCAAAGTCAAAAATAATTTTATATTTTTCAACTAATTAAAGACTATTTTCACCTCTAATACAAACTTTTTTGAACTGAGAACACTCATTCACAATTTACAATATTTAAATTGTCTGGCTTTTTTTTTGTTTTATTTTTAAAACTACATTTAGGTGAGTTTTGTTTTGTTTTGTTTTCCCTTTTTGATATGGGAACCAGATAATTGTAACCAACTACTAACCCACTGTCAATGATTGTAATGTGACTTTGATCTTGACTTAAGGTTTAGCTCCTGAAGGAAATGAATATTTGAATCTCTGTACTAGTTTAATCCAAGGTGTTTGCAGGTGCAAACTTTCACATGAGATGACTAGCATGCAATTCATGTATTTCAAGGATAATGGCAATGTCACAAAACAGTTATTTGAAAATAATTGATAGGATTGATTTTAGTCAAATGCCTTAAATCTTTCCCCTACACTTTTTGCTGTTTTCTTTTCCAAAGCTGCTTTTAACTTTCCCTATCATAGCTTTTAAATTTGGTGTAAGGTTTCTTCAGATGACATAATGAAAACAACTGTCTTCTTGGAAAACTTAGGAAAAGCTAAGTTTTTGTTGTTCTCTTCATATATCATATATGCTTCCTGATAATTGATATATATATATATATATATATATATATATATATATATATATATATATATATGATTCCTTTCAGTAAGCTCTTTGAAGAAAGGTCCTTCCTCATTTTTGTACATATATCCTTAATGCCCAGCATGACCCTTCCACATAACAGAAACTTGTTTAGTGCTTCATCAATGAGGAAACTAAATAGAGATAAGTGTCTTTCTTAGGCTCACACAGCTACTAATTGTTAGAGCCAGGATTCAGGCCTACACCTCTTGATTCCAATGTTGTAAACCACACTACAACAAATTGCTTCCCTGAAATAATTATCAAAATTTAACCAAACTTTTAAACTATTGATGCAAGAAGATAACTATATTGAAATAAGAATATTTTACAGGTGCTGAAGTTTGGGGGTCAAAAGTGTGGTCCAAATGACTTTGTTCAACAAAGATGCTAGCAGAGCATTGTCTGGAATGTCATCTTCATGTATTGGAGGAGTTCTGTTCCTTGAAACTATGAAAAGAAGTCCTGAGCTCCTAAGCTTTGACCTATTTTTAATTAAAAAATACATCTATTGTTTTTATATCACCTTCATTTCCAAATATCTTTTTCCTACCTTGCCCTCCTAAGAAATCCATCTATTCCTTGTAACAAAGAACAAAGAAGAAGAACAGTTTAAAGTTCAATTTAGTCAAAACTAACCAGCACATTGACCAAGTCTGACAGTATATGGCCGTAGTTCCCCTTGTATGCAAAGAAAGAAGAAATGTACTTTTTTTCTTCTTGTTTTCTGAGCTAAACTTGATCATTATATCACTCCATGCAGTGTTCACATTTTGCTTTCTGTTATTTTCATTTTCCTTGTAATCGTGTATATTGTTTTCCAGTTTCTGTATATATTTTACTTTCCATTGATTCCTGTCAGCCTTTCCAGGAATTTATGAATTCCTCATTTTCTTTCAGTACAATAGTATTTCATTACATTCAGTCCCACAATTTGTTAAGCTGTTCCCTGATTGATGGACATATACTTTGCTGCCACTTCTTTGTGCTCACAAAAAGTGCTACTATAAGTAAGCATTTTGGTGAATATATGATTATCTTTTACTTCCTCAAGATATATCATATGCCAAATAGTGCACTGTCTGTGTCAGAGTATGGACATTTTTGTTGCTTTTTAAAAATCATAATTTCAAATTGCTTTCTAGAATTGAAACAAATTCATAGCTTTTTCAGAGTTGTATTAATTTGCCTCTCATCTCACAGACCACCCCAACACTCACTTCCTACTTTTGTCGCTTTGCTTCCTTATTGAGTATGAGGTTCTTGTAGACTATACCTACCTGATTTAAGCTGGTCTTGTGATTCAGATTCAGGATTAGGATGAAATGAGATACTTGCAGACCATCTAGCAGTTAACAAAAGGGAGGTGCACTTAGGCATAGCATGTAAAGGATATTCAGAAAGAATATAGCACTGGTTCATGTAGGCTTGGTCCTGTTAGACTCCATATGACAACTTATTGGGTCAGAAAGGTGTATTGACTTAACATGGCTTTGGGACATCTGTCAAGTCTGAAGGGCAATATCTCCTTGTGGCCTGCCCTTTTTATATTCCGCAAGAATGAAAAGCATTACTGCGTTACAGCTTGCTCTTGATCCTTTAAGTCTCAGGGACACTTTCTCCGCCTTTAAGGAAAAAAACAAGCCTAGTTTGCATGTCAGAACTTTAAGTGACTAGGGTGCTGCAGCAAGGTGTTAGTTCTCTGGGATAATCAAGTCTCAAGGAGAATTTTCCTGCCTTTTAGGGCAAATAAAAAAAAATAGCTAGCCTAGCCTACGTGATAGATATTACTCCTACCAAAGAAGTGAATCCTCAGAGTTGTTCTGATTTATGTTTCTCTTATTATTTGGAAGAAACTTTTCATTTAATAGTTTTTTTTCTTTTGAGAACTTTTTGTACATGACCTTTGAATAATGGTGGCTGAGGAATAGCCTTTTGACTGTGTTTTGGAAAAAAAAAGTATTTTTCTAAGTGTGTCTGAAATACAGTTGGCTTATATTTTATTTTTCTTGTTTGCCTTTTTTTTAAAAACTTGCTATCTTAAAACAGAAGGAGTTTGTAATAACACAGTGAATGTAACCACCAATGTCACTGTGACTGTTGGTTATTCTTAAATATTATAAAATGTGTCAGTTCAAAGTCTATTATTTAACCTTCCTCATTATTCACTTTTAGCATATCTTTGAAACACTCAATTCAGAGTGCATTTTTATCCCAGTGTGTTTGCATTATTCAAATACAAGTCATATAATACTAGAGGAGATGATACCATTATTTATTATTTCCCTTTGGTTTTCAATGGAATGAATTAGTAGTAGTTTGTCATAATTTCTGTGGTTTTCTTCTATTTATGTGACTTTAGTACCAGTGTATGTATGTGTATGTGTATGCATACACACACACAGATATTCTTTTCAAATTAAGTCATTATCAATAGTTGAATGCCATTCCTTTAATTTACTTCATTTTCTCTTTATTAATGATACTTTATTGTTGTAGAAATCAGGGAAAACTTTTCATTGTCTCTGGTTCTCTTAATGTATGCTATGCTTTACATCTGCCTAATGTGTGCCTTTCTCTGACCTCACCCACAAGGTGAAAGCCAGCAGAAATCAAGAAGCAGCTAAAAAATGTCTTGCTGCACTAACTGCTTGTGCTGCCAGTGGGGAAGGAAACATCCTGCATCTTGCAGTAGAGGCAGCCCGAGCAAGGTATGTAGCAGTAAATTTGGAGATTTAAAATAGTCAGAATTCACTTTTGTATGTTTTTGTTTTATAAGAACGTTCTTAAATACAGGAGTTATCCATTAAATAAAGCAGAAGTCTGTATATCATCTGACCCTTAAATAATATAAAGGAAACCAAAAACATTTTTTTTGTTTCTTATAACTATTTTTGAGGATCGTTAAAATATTCATAATGAAGCATTTTTTCAGTAATTTTGGTGGAATGCATAAAATTTTAATTTTAGATTACATTTTGCTATAGTTAAGTTTTTTTTCTTCCTTTTTTTTCTTTTTTACTTTTTTTGGAGGGGAGAAGGTTTAGGGTTAAGTAACTTGCCCAAGGTCACACAGCTAGTTTTTTTTGTGTTAAGTTCCTGAGACTAGATTTGAACTCAAGTCCTTCTGACTTGAGGGCTGGTGCTCTGTTCACTGCACCACCTAGCCACACCTTACTACAATTAAATTAATTTGAAACTATTGTCATAAGTTATTTCATTAGCCTGAAAAGATTTGTAGGTCATATTGTAATATTTCAGGTATATGATCAAGAATTATTCCAATCGCCTTGATGTGCCTTTAGCCAAATGACTCTTTTGACAAGTGATAATTTTTTGGCACATTGTTACTGAGCTCGTTCTTTATCAACCACATCAACTAGAACAAGAAGGTTAGAAAAGTGTGCTATTTATCATATGTTGGCATATTTTGAGTCTCTTTTCAGCCCATGAACTTGGTTGGGCATTTATCCAAAGCAACTCTGTTATTTATATGGAAAGACAGATGATCAGTTTTTCATCATGCTACATTTCCATGGAAAATGTCTAACCAGTAAAAGAAAAAAATATAATTAATACTTATGATTTTGGGCAAGTAAATACCTTCCTGTTCCTCAGTTTCCTCATTTTAAAATGTGAGCATTGGACTAATCTTTGGGGTCCCTTTTAGCATTAATACTCTTTTAAGAAAGCTATCTTTGAATCCAGTTACTGAACTCAATTTTGTTAGCTATAGGAGAGTTTAGTGAAATGACCCCAAAAGCCTATATTACTTTTTTGTTAAAATATGCCACTTAGCCTTGGGAATTGCAAAGCATTTTTTCTGTGAATTTTTTAAATATAGGAAACAATGAACTCTGCTGTGAGATAAATCAGTAAAGTTACTATTAAAGTTGTTCAAAGTTGGTATGAGGAGGAAATCTAGGGATTTGTGCCTCTTTCTTATAGAAAAAGAAGTTCACTTGAAGGTTAATGTAGTTTGCCACTATACTCTGAATCTTTTTTTTGTTGTGACCTATAGCATATTTGTTATTTTATCACTCAGAATCTCTTGGGCAGAACTGTCAAAATTCATGAAATAATGTATGAATTTTAATGTGTATATACATTCACCAGAGCATAGATTATTATTACCAAACTTTTATTAATCCAGAATTCCATCGTATTAGAATTTACTATGATGCTTCATGTATCTTGTACAGTGATATCCATCAATTAATGATTTGCCACTAATTTATCACACTATCATACTAACACCTAGCTTTCAAGGTATGATTGTCTAAGAGACAGTAGTCTAATAGAATTTTCCTTAGCAACTTAGTGTTTTGAGTAACATTAAATTGCACTAATAAAAGTAAGGGAGAACATGTAGAATTTCCATTTTCAGACAATTTCATTCAAGAAATTTATTTTAACAAGTAATGACATATAATTATTGGTAAAAGCAAAATTATTTTTTGAGGTGAATGATTTTTTTCCTTATACTCTTTAAATGCTTGGATTTAAAAATACCAATATAATTGTCTTTCTCAGTTTTATGGTGTTAAGTTCATTGGGTAGAATGGATAATTAAAATATATTTCTTTTATATATTTTTATAGTTTTCAAGTTACCTTTTTATGTAGGCAGTAAGATTATTGTCATATTTAGTTTTATGGTAACTATTTTCATCTTCAAAAATAAAAAATGTTAAGACCTTTCATTGTATATTTTAGATGTACAGTTGGGGAAATAACAGATGCAATGAAAAAAGTGTTTGGTGAACATAAAGCTAATGATCGATTGGTGAGTGGAGCATACCGCCAGGAATTTGGAGAGAATGAAGAAATAACCCTTGCTGTTAGTAGGTAAAAATTTGAAATTTCTCAAAAGTATCCAATAACCATATTTATGTTTTCTCAGAAACAGACCATAAATAAGCATGTCAAAGACAGTCTTCTCTATGGCCCATAAATACTGAAAAGTCATGAAACAGTGCCCATAAAACTTGTGGAAATTTAGGAAATGTTTCTACTCTGCCATCTTGGCTCCACCCCCTTGGAAATTTAGGAAATGTTATGAGGTTCTATATCTACGCTTTTAAACTCAGCAATTTTATTTGTCTTATTTTTGCCAACCAGTTAAATTTACTCATACCATTTTCTCTTTGTATATTTAAAAGTTACCTTTCAAAATTTAATTTTTATGGTCAAATGATATCTATGAATTACCTGTCTACTCAGAATTTTCTATAAAATATGTCAAGTGACAGCCTCTTTTCCCCTTCCCACCCTCCCACCCCCACAAACGAGTACTTACCATCTAACTTACCCTGGATGCACTACTCACTCATCTCCACAGGACTTTTTTGTACCCCTGTCCTTGCCCCCTTCAGCTCCCTTTTTAATATGTCATCTTCACCTATCAGATTGAAAGTTTCTTGAAGGCAGGACTGTATTTTTTTCTGCCCAAATTTGTATTACAGTGCTTAGCATAGGCTGGCACATAGTCAGCACTTAATAAATGCTTCTTGATTTGAGTTAACTTGATGTGTGTTCTCCTAGAAATCAAGTGACCTTGGTTCTAACCCAGATTCTTCTACTAGCTAGCTATGTGACTTGAGAGAAATGCCTTGATTTTTTTTAATTAGAAAAATAATTTAGTTTACTCATCTGTAAAAATGAAAAGTTATTAACTGGATGATATCTAAGTTGCCAAGTTACCTGTTTCCTCTGTTCTGCATATCTGTGATCTTCTCCATGTTGGAAATAGATCACTGTGTTCTAAAGTGTTACAAGTCTGTCCTTTCAAACTTTCTTGGAACTGTTTAGATTTCAAAAGAAATTTCTTACTGAAAATAAAAATAAAAATAGAGCATCAACCTACTAATAACTAACCAGTTGAAAGACTGTTAATAAACTTGAAAGATTTTCAGTAATAAATTACAGTTTGTATAATGTTCTATTGAATAATCAGTTTGAATATAGTTATTACTGTTCTTTAGGGTCCAGAAGTTCATGGAATGTGAAGGGCGTAGACCTCGTCTTCTTGTGGCAAAAATGGGACAAGATGGCCATGACAGAGGAGCAAAAGTTATTGCTACAGGTTTTGCTGATCTTGGCTTTGATGTGGACATAGGCCCACTTTTTCAGGTACTTAAAAAACATAAGGAAATTTTTAAAAAGAATATCATGGTATGAATTAGAGTTAAAAAATCTAATGAGGAAATTTTCTTAATAAGGAAATGAAGGTAAGAGTCAGGTTGTAAACTTGCAGTGTGAAATCAGCAGAAGTTATGAGTCAAGTAGATAGTGAACTGTTTACAGTTTTTGGATTAAGAGAATTGAATTTCATTGTGATAAGAAATCAAGGATAAATTCAATATGGTTTAATTGTATCTGAGTTAACTTGTGCTTTTGGGGAGGCAGCAGGATATAATAGAACATTAGGCTCTAGGAAACACTAGGACTCCAGTTCTGGTTCTTTTACTAATTACAGGACTATGAGCAAGTCATCTTCAGTTTTCTATTGCTCATTTTCCTTCTTACTAAATTAGGGGCTCAGGCAAGAACTAACTAAAGTTCTATACAGATCTAAAATGTTAAGATTCTAATCAGATATTTTGGAAATAAATATTAATTCATATTTAGTTTTCAAGATATTTACTAAGTTTATGTAATTGGCAAAGATTAAGGACCTCATTTTGCCATGTGTTGCAAAGTGAACTGATTTTGTTTTTGCTATTAGGCATAAAATTGACTTTGATTCACATTACATATGCCATAAGACTTCTGCATCTATAGAACCTATCACATTTCCTTGGACATAATAAATTTATGTGTTACTTAACTGACTAAGCTTTCTGAATTTTTTGTATCTAGAAATAATGAAAAGGAGAAAAATGGCAATAATCATTCTTTTCTAAATGACAGGGATCTATTATCATCAATATTTATTGAATGTTTATGTACATTTTTTCCAGGCTGCTTCTCCACAGCAGGCTTCCTTCCCAGGATGATGGCTGCAGACATTGACCTGGAAGCACTGCTATTCCAAAGGCTCTTAGATTCAGGGTCCTGATCTGTCTCCATTAAGGTCTGAGGGTACATAGTAGTCAAGGTGGTGGTGGTTTGACTTGACTTGACTGGCACATGCTTCCTCCTGTCTCTCCCTTAGGATGCTACTCACCTACTACTCCCCTGAGGCCATATTCGGAGCCAGGAAGACCTGATGGAGATAGCCCAGGACTCTGAACCTAAGAGCCTTTGGAATAGCAATGCTTTTAGGCCAGTGTCTGCAGCATCATCCTGGGAGGAAACTTTCCCACTCTACGGAGATGCAGCCTGGCAAAAATATTCCTGTAGGTGCTACAGCTATAGGTACTGAAGTCCCTGAAAAGAAAGTTCTTGTCACCAAAGGCCTTCACATTATCAAATAGTACATTATCAGTAACTAATACAATTCTGTCAGTGGAAATGATGTTTAAAAAGAGGCATTGCCATTTACTTTGCCTCTGACCACCAAGGAGTAATCCTTCTAAAGGTTTCTGAGTTGAAATGTTCTATAAGGGTTTCCTTAATGAGAATGTGAGCTATATGAGAGTCAGGATATCTTTTGTATTTACAACTCCAATGCTTTGCCTTTGTTTCATTCAAGACCTAGCTAAAACCCCACCTTCTAAAACAAGTCTTTCCTGATCTCTCTTAATCTTAGTGCCTTCCCTCTGTTGATTAATGCCAATTTACCCTGTATAAAGCTTGTTCGTACATAATTGTTTGCATATTGTCTCCACCGTTAAACTGTGAGTTCCTTGGAAGTAGGTACTAGCTTTTTTACCTTTCTTTGTATCAGTGCTTAGCACAATACCTTCAACCTAATAGGCACATAATGAATATTTATTGACTATTATTTGACTGAATAAGCTTTTAATAAATATTTTATTCATTTATTCATTTTATTTATCCCTAAACTATTTATCTTCCTAATAGAACTTAAGGTACTTTTGGGGAAAATATTCTAAAGAACAGTAATATCATTGGTAGAGTTTTAATCTGTGAATTAAGCCAAGTTTGAATGTATAAGATATTAATCCTAAGGCATTTCATGCATCTGAAATATGACATGTACTTGAATGTTGAATTAATAAAATGTTAAGTTGGGTTAGGTACTAGACCTGTGATTTCATTGATGTAAGTAATTCCAGGGTGAGGAAACATCTTCCAATAAAGATTAGCTCGTTGTCTGCAGCTTTATATAGTTTTACAAACTTGTCTAGGGCATTGAAAGGTTAGATAACCTGCCCAGGGTTATTTCATCACAGTAGGAATTTGAACACAGGTCTTCTTGACTTCGAGGTCAGTTCTCTTTCTACTCTGCTGCCAGGCCATTACTAGGAAGTAATATTTTTAATCCACTCAAGGTTTTCTTAGGAAATGTTTTTGCTTAAGTGGTATATACCATTCATAATCACTTCTAAAAATCTTTACCTAAAAATAATAATGATTTACTGTACTTTATTTGTTTAGACTCCTAAGGAAGTGGCTCAGCAGGCTGTGGATGCAGATGTTCATGTTGTAGGTGTGAGTACACTAGCAGCAGGTCATAAAACCTTGGTTCCAGGTCTCATCAAAGAGCTGAGTGCTCTTGGACGGCCGGATATTCTTATAGTATGTGGAGGAGTAATACCACCTCAGGTAATCTTCATCCCCATCTGTTTTTTTTTTAAAGCAATCGGGGTTAAGTAACTTGCTCAAGGTTACACGGCCAGTTATTTTGTGTGGGTGCCAAGTATCTGAGGCTGGAACCGATCCCGGGTCTCCTGACGCCGTGGCTGGCACTCTTACTCACTGCACCACCTGGCCGCCCCAATCCCTATCTGTTTTAAGTAAAATTTTGTAGATGGGACTTCTTAGTAAAGACAACTCTCCTACAATTCTTGTGTTTACTGTATTCTTTTATTGAAGATCAAATTTATCGTAGAAGTGAATCTATGAAAGGGTTTCCTGAGGATATTACTAAGTTATATCTAAGGACTAAAAAGCCTTTTGTTCTACTCTGCAATGGAACTTTCCTGTGGGTGTTATCTCCTTCCGTTAGAATGTGTGCTCCTTGTAAGCAGAGACTGCATTGCTTTTCTATTTGTATTCCAGTGCTTAGCATAGTGCTTGCCATGTATTAATTGCTTAATAAATGCTTTTCCATGACATTCTTCAGAACCTAGAAGAGGTTAATAGCACAATATTCTATCAAATTATATTCTAATTTATTTATGTAACTCATTTTGACAACTTAATAGGGCTTGTAAATATAAAATATGATTCTGCTTTGTTTCAAAAATAGCTGACATACTAAATGCTTATATTAAAAAGTTGTGACATGAGATAGATTTTTTTTACCACTTTTAAAGGAATTATAGTTTCCTATTTGAATCAGTCAAATAATTATTAAGCACTACTTTACACAAGACACTGCATTAGGCACTTTGTACAAGTACATAGAGCGAAATAATCTTTACTCAGTAGTAAGCTCATATTAAAATGGAAACAAGTATATGTTTGTATCTTGTACATGTGTGTATATATGCAAATGCATATAATAAGTATAAAGTTACTAAATACATATGTATGTATACATTCAAATTAGTTAAATACAGGGTAGTTTGGATGGGAAAAAGTAATTAGCAGTTGATGGGAATCAGGAAAGTCTTCATGCAAAAAATGGTACCTGAGCTGCATCTTACACAAAGAGAGGGATTCTGTGAAATGGAAATAAGAAAGAAATGCATCCCAGGTATGTGGGACAGCCCAGTCCAAAGGCATGGAAATGGGAGATAAAATGTCATGAGTGAGGACCAGAGAGAAAGCCATTTTGACTTGCAGCATATGACGGAATAATGTCCAATGAGACCAGGTTTTATAGGACTTTAAAAGCTAAATATAGGAGTATGTACTTAATTGACAGGGAAACCCAAACCATTGACCCTCATTTTCATTTTAGGTGAGATACTCTGAACATCTTAACAATCCTTTCTGTATAGAATAAAGAAGGTGAAAAATAGCTCCTTTCTCCTTATCCAGGCCATGCTGACACTTTGCCTAAACTTTCTTCATGCACTGAAGAACATAAAGGAAATTTGGGTATTCTGGAGAATGTCAATACATAGTCAAAAGAAATTTGCCCTAGCTCTGCTCATCTCCTCTAAGAAAGCAGATATCACCTTAAATGAACAGTCCGTGCTCTTCATAGCCTTGCTATTTCATATTCACTGTGCTTTCAAGTGGCATGAGATAAAAGACTATTTTTTTTTCTATAAGCCAGAATGGTATGTGGGGGATTGACTAGAATGGAAGGAAGTTCTAGTCAGAAATTATGCAGCTACCCTTTGTAATTTCAATAGAATGGAGTGGAGGAAAAAAGAAATGACATATTACCCTGACAAAAAGAGAACACATACCACAATGCACTCCTTTATCCTTATACTCTTTTAAGATGCTAACAGTCAAATATCACTTTTACATCATTTATCTAATTTACCTTTCATTATACATAGGAAATTCAGCAAAAAAAAGATTGTGAAATGAGATAATGTATATCAATGAGCAAGCAGCATAGCTTAATGTTAGTGACATTATGAGGACATAAAATAAAGTCATATTTATCTGATTTATCAGAGCCTACATTCCACTAGCTTAACCTTTGAGAACCCAGGACACTGTAATGAGGTACTGGGTGAGACTTTAGGATTTCAAACAATATTTTATTTTTTAAAAAACAGAATTACAGTACAACTAAAGAATTTTATACTACCTTAGAACTTACTGTGATGAAAATTGATGTTTTGAAGTTTTAATTAATATCCTCTCTAGATCAAAATTAAAGAAAATAACTTGACAGTCATGAAAAGAATATAAGGAAAATGAAAAAGAGCTAATGAAAGGGAGGTTTTTATTTTTGTTTAAAATCTTTTAAGTTCTCTTTAGATGTTTTTTTAAAGTTATGTTCCCATAAGTTTTGTTTTATAAATGTAAGTTCTTTCAGAAAATAGCTTTATATCTTATCCTATATATGCTGATTGTTAAGGAGTCATGTAACATTAGAATTGGAAGTAAATTCTGAGTGCCATGGAAAAAGAGCTACAGCTAAGAGAACTGAAAATTATCCCTTTCCAATAAAAGAAGACTAGCATCAGATTTTTACAGCAAATCTAAAGGTACTCTGAGTATATTTTTTCCCCTCATCTGACTTCCACCAAGTTACATGAGGGAGAAAAGGAGACTTTTGGAGACAATTAGGTTAAGATCTTTATGGGAAACTACTTTTGAAGTGAATCATAGAATAATAATGATGTTTATGTAGTTAGTCAATAAAGATTTATTAAGTGCTTACTGTGTGTCAGCACTGTGGTTAAGTGCTGGGGATACAGAGGAGCAAAAAAAAAAGTGGTGTGTTTCAGTTCTATAGAATGACTGCAAATGTCACAAGATAAGTGAAAGGTAGCAGAAATCAAAGTGAATGATTACTGTGGTTTAGATGTGGGTTTGGAGTAGTGAGGACAGAGATGAAACAATAAATTCATGGTTCTTATTTCCTTAATGTTCTTTACCATTAAAGACTACTGTTAGAATCAATTGAATCAATAGAATCTGTTCCTTGCTACCTGAATTTTAAAATTTTTCTCAACAGGATTATGAATTTCTGTACAGTGTTGGTGTTGCCAATGTATTTGGTCCGGGAACTCGGATTCCAAAGGCTGCAGTTCAGGTGCTTGATGACATTGAGAAATCCTTGGAAAAGAAGCAACAGTCTATGTAATATCAAATATTTTATCTTACTGTGTGGTCAAATTTCTATTATTAACTCTTGATTAATGAAGAGAAAAAAGATGTTTAAAAATTATCTATGCCACTTTACTCTGAGAAAGTTTGAAATCCAAAGTCTTGTGAAAATTATATAATGTTGATATATATATATATATATATATTTCATCTTACAGGTGAAAATCTGTTGGTTCTCATAAAAATGCCCTTTAAGATTCTCCCAAAAACCCTGGATAATTCAAATTATATTTAAATTATTCTGTTTTGAATTACTTTTTCCTCATTGATCCATGTCTGTTCATATATAATAAATCTTCATACAAAAGGAAAATTTATCAGTCCTGATCTTGATTTCATAATTACATATTTATATGATTTAGTTCCTCTGATGAAGGACACTTATGTAATGTAACAATAGGTGAAATCAATGGGTGGAATTTTACACTGAGGTGAAATTTGGCTCAATCTAAGGAAAAACCTCCAAAAACCAAGTTGTTGATAAAAAAAGAATGGGCTCCCATTTCTGGAGATCTTTAAAAAGGAGACTGGATGATTTGTCAGGATTACTATAAAGAGAATTGATGCTTCATTTGGAAGTAGTAGGAGATTACATTTGAAAACCAGTCCAACTCTTGTATTTTGTTATTCTATGAGTAATACTGAATAATATGGTAGAGAATTTAGTTGAATCAGAATTATAAACTAATTATGGGAGAAATTATTCAGAGATATTTTTTTTCTTTTGCAGTTTGTTATCAAATGAGGTAATATATGTGAAAATGCTTTGTAAACTGTCAGATGTCATACAAATGTAAGGCATTAAAATGTTGATAGCATTTATTTTTAAATCATTACATTTTCCATTGTGTCCCACCTCCTCTTATAATAAAGTATAAAAATCAGCATATATAGGATAAGATATAAAGCTATTTTCTGAAAGAACTTACATTTATAAAACAAAAGGGAAAAGTCATCAAAATTGATCAACATATTGAAAACCTGTTACATTCTGTGGACTGTGAATATCTGTAGTCCTCCACTTTTGCAAAAAAGCTGGGAATTCTATTTTAAGGCATTGTCATTGGCAGGTATTGCGATTATAACATGGTCACCAGTTAAATCCAGTATAGTATTTTATCAGTGTAAAATTTCAGATTTTAGGAAGGACCTCAGAGGTCCTCTATTGTAAATATACTAGAACAAAAATCCCCTCTACAGGATAACTGGCAGTTGTCTAGGCTTAGTTGGAAGACCTTTAACAAGAAGGAACAGACTTGTCATGGTAGCTCATTCTATTTTGAGATTGTTAGGAATTCTAATTATTAGGAAGTTTAGTTTTATATTAAACCTAATCTGCTTCTTTGCAACTTTCACCTATTGTTTCTAGTTCTTCCTTCTGAAGGCAAACATATTAAGGCATATTATCTCTCTTTTTCATAAGAACTTTCCAAATACTTGAAACCTATCATTTCTCTTATAAATCTTCCCTTTTCTAGGCTAAACATTCCCAGCTCTTTCAGCTTTTGTCATATGGCTTACTCTCAAGGTCCTTCATACTGGTCACCCTCTAGATATTTTCCAACTTAACAATATCTTTCCTAAAATATTACACCTAGACTTGAACACAGTGCTCCAGATGTGGTCATGATCAGGATAAGTCATAGTAGGATTGTTACCTCTCTAGTCCTGTGTACTTTGGCCTTTCTTAATGTATTCTCAAATTGCACATCTCCGGGGGTATAGTCAAGATGGTGGAGTAGAAGCAGGACCTCCTCACAACTTCGGCTTCCACCTTCCCCAATCCATGTAAAAGGGGACTCTAAATAAACTTTGGAGCTGCAGAACCCACAAAATGACACCGAGAAGCTAACTTCCTGCTGAGGACAGGCCGGCAGGAATCGGCTGGAATCGGCCAGTGCAGCGCTCTGGGAGCCAAGCCCAGCCCCACACGGAGGCTTTAGCCCCAGTGCAGGCCTGACCAGCTGCCAGCCAGAGGGACTCCAGATCAGCAGCAGTTGTGGCCATTTCCAGATTTATCAACACATACCGTGTTTCCCCGATAATAAGACCTATCCCGAAAATAAGCCCTCCCCTTACTGTGTAAGATTCCTCTAAAATAAGCCCTCCCCCGAAAATAAGCCCTATTGAGATTGCTACTGTAGTGAAGGTGATCCCCTGCGCTACACGCTACATTATGGTACCCTCTGTATGCACCGTCCCCCCCCCCCGTGAAACGCATGCCGCGCTCCGAGCTGCATCCAGTCAGAGCTGCAGCAGTGAGCGCGTCATCCTGTTCTTCCCCAGTGATTTGCTTATTGAATAAAGGTACATTTTTTTGTTCACATTTACCTGTTTATTAAAATTGCTGTCAATGTTCATTAAAATAAGCCCTCCCCTGAAAATAAGCCCTCTGGTGTTTTTCTGTCCAAAAAATTTAATAAGACAGTGTCCTATTATCAGAGAAACACGGTAGATGCGAAGGACAAAGTGAGAGGTCAGTACAGTCTGGACTTTGGGACCTTAAAAAACAGACTAACTCAAATGGAAAAAGAGGCTCATAAAGGCAATGAGGAGAAGAATGCCTTAAAAAGCCAAATTTGCCAGATGGAAAAAAGAATCTCAAAAGCTCATTGAGGAGAATCATTGCTTCAGAATTAGATTGGAGCAAATGGAAGCTAATGACTTTATGAGAAATTGAAATTCTGTTAAACAGATCCAAACAAATGAAAGAATAGAAGGCAAGGTGAAATAACTCATGGGAAAAACTACTGACCTGAAAAATAGATCCAGGAGAGATAATTTAAAAATTATTGGACTATCTGAAAACCATGATCAAAGTAAGAACCTAGAAATCATCCTCCGGGAAGTTCTCAAAGAAAACTGCCCTGATGTTTTAGAACCTGAGGGCAAAATAGAGGTTGAAAGAATCCACCGATCACCTCCTGAAAAAGATCCCAAAAAGAAAACTCCTAGGAATATTATAGCCAGGTTCCAGAATTCCCAGATTAAGGAGAGAATATTACAAGCAGCCAGGAAGAAACAGTTTGAATATTGTGGAAACACAATCAGGATAACCCAGGATCTGGCAGCTTCTACACCGAGGGATCGAAGGGGTTGGAATATGATATTCCAGAGGGCAAAGGAGCTGGGATTAAAACCAAGAGTCACCTACCCAGCAAAACTGAGTATCATGTTTCAGGGGAAAATATGGTCATTCAGTGGAATAGAGGACTTTCAAACATTCTTGCTGAAAAAACCAGAGTTGAATAGAAAATTTGACATTCAAATGCAAGAAGCAAGAGAAGCATGAGAAGGTAAACGGAAAAGAAATCAAAAGGGACATATCAAAGTTGAACTATTAACATTCCTACATGGAAAAAAAATAATTGTAACTGATTAAACCTTTCTCAGTAGTTGAATAGAAATATATATGTATATATTTATATATATATATATATATGTCTATATATGGGCATATGAATACATATATGAATGTGTGTGTATATGTTTACATGTATACATAGAGGGCACAGGACCAATTTAACAGGAAGGGATGATACTTAAAAGGTGAAATTAAGAGGTGAGAGGAATATAATGAGAGGAGATGGGGAGAGATAGAATGGGGCAAACTATCTGATTTAGAAGAGGCAAGGGAAAATGGTTACAGCGGAGGGGAAGAATAGAAGGCAAAAGGGAATGGGTCAACCATATTCCCATTGAATTTGGCTTGAGGAGGGAATGAAATACACACTAAATAGGGTATCTCACCCTTACAGGAGAGTAGGGGGGAAGGGTATGAGGGGGGGGGGATGATGGAAGGGAGGGCAGGCTTGGGGGGAGGGAAGTTGGAAGCGCCCACTTTTGAAAAGGGAAGGGATCAAAGTAGAGAATAGAACAAGTGGGAGGTGGGACAGGAGGGAGGGAAATATAGTGGGTCTTTTTTTTAAGTGATTGGAGTTAAATGACTTGCTCGGGGTTGCATGGCTGGTTGTTTCTGGGTGTGGTGCTGGGTGTCTGGGCCCAGGTTTGATCCCATGTCGTCCCGACTCTGGGGCCAGTGCTCTTGCTCGCTATGCCACCTGGCCACCCCTAAGCAATTGGGGTTGGGTGGCTTGCTCGGGGTTGCATGGCTGGTTGTTTCTGGGTGGGTGCTGGGTGTCTGGGCCCGGATTCGATCCCGGGTCGTCCCGACCGTGGGGCTGGTGCTCTTGTTCGCTGGCCGCCCATATAGTCAGTCTTTTACAATATATCTACTATGTTATTGTTTTGCATTAGCCACACATGTACAACCTATACTGAACTGCTTATCTTCCCAGTAAGGTGGGTGACAAGGGAGGAAGGGAATGAATCTGGAATTCAAAGTTTTAAAATCAAATGTTTATATATACACACATATACATATATATGTTTATATACTATTATTAATACTATTTTACATGTAATTGGGAAATAAGATATACAGGTACTGGGGCATAGAGATCCAATGGAAAAGTCAAAAGGGGTATGGGAGAAAATATTGGAAAGAGCAGATTGGAGGAGGGGATATCCTGTGGGACTGCTATTTTGGGGCGGTGGGTAGGGGAAAAACGGGGAGAAAATTTGTAATTCAAAATCTGGCAGAAATGAATGATGTAAATCAGAAGTTAAAGCATTTGAAAAAAAAAATTGCACGTCCTCAATACAATCTATAGGAAAAAAACAGTAGACCTCTCTATTGTTACTGTCATGTGGAAAATATTTGCTTGTATATCTTTAAAAGGGAGTTATCAACTCCCTGTTCCTGCCTTTTCTTCCTCTGACTTACTGGATATTCTTTCACTTGACAGCATCTCTATCATTATTCTTTGAAGGACAAGATAGCTGTTTCTTCATCAGACCATTCAGCTGTTTCCTCTCCAAAAAGGACTTTATTATATATTTCATTTAGTTCTGACCTCTTGGTGATCCTTTTCCCTTTTTTCCTCCATATCACCTTCTTCCAACCTTCTAACAAAGATTAGCTTCTCCATATCTTCATATTCTTTATTTTATCCCTGCCTCCCTCCCTTCCTTCCTTCCTTTCTCCCTCTCCCTCCCTCTCCCCCTTCTCCCCCTCACTCTCTCATTGAAACCCTCCTAATATGAAAAAAAAAATCACTTTTAATTGAATTTGTATTGTAAATTTTAACATTGAAAGAAACTGGAGCTATACCCTTTTATTGCTATAAAGTATCAGATGAACTAATTTATATGAAAATGCTTTGTAAATCATCGAGTACTATGCAAATATAAAATTATTAGCAGATCTTCTAAGTGTAATAGTATTCAATGATAATTAGTTAATTGCAACGTATTATTCATCCTGTCAATATCTGGAAGGTTGGAGAGATATTCTTTCATCCCTTTTACCTTTTCTTGGAAGAAGGACACTAGCTTATGGTTTGATCAAAAATAATAATTAGTTGACTGTGGCAGAAAGACAAATATCATATTCAGGTCACTACATATTTATTATATTATTCTTATTTAAACATATATAAATGTGTATACACATATATACATATTTATGTTTTACAACCTTTCTCTTGAAACTCTTAAAATTAATTTCAGAACTAAACCTATTTGTTAAAGAGATAAAGTGGTTACTGGCTAAGGTGGTTTCTTGAATCTTATTCTTGAGATAACTGCTTTCTTCCAGTTAAATATCTGTAGGAAGTATTGTTAGTTCCTATCTCTTTTATATCCATTGTCCAGTTCTTGGCATTGGTAGTTTTGATTTTATACCAGATCTTGTTTTTTTTTTCTTTGTTCTAACACATAAGTTGTCTGGCTGTACAGCCAAAATTGATTCAGAAATAATTAATGAGAAAGCATTTTTCACTGTATATGTATATACAGGTCACTGTAAATTTATTTTATTACCGTGTGCCAGGAATTTCCCCTGCTTTGCATACTTTCTGTAAGTAAACTTCTTAGTCTGTTCTTTTGACATGATCAGTTGCATTTAATTATGTTGTGTTTAAAAATGGATCTTAATTAACTTTGTGTTGGTGTTATTACAGCACTATTTAATTCACTGCTTTCTTAGTTCAGTGCTGAACACATAGAAGCTAACTAAATAGTTGTCAATTAGAGCACCTGACCTTTTGAGCATTGTAGAAAAAGGATACTGATAGGAATAGTTTTACTATATTTCTTGTTAAATGTTTTCAGGCTCACATGGTCATTTTTGCCAACTCTTGACAAAAGAGTAACACATCAAAATTTAATGTTACATTATTCAATTGGAAACTATATAATATCAACTTGGCTCCAAGTGCTTCACTTCTCTATCACACTGCCTGCCCACAGTGTCTTTTGCAAATTGTTTTCTCTCCTCAGCAACAGCATCACCTTCCCTCTCCTTCCTCTGGCAGACCTTGCTTCCCTGAAATAACTGAGGTCATCCATCATGAGTTCCATCTTCTTTCCAGTTCCGTACTTAAAAATCACCATAATAGCATTTCTCTGCTCATTCCTTTCCTCTTGTTTTGGCAGAAGAGAAGTCCTTTTTGTCAACACTATCCTCTTTTACTTGTGTCCTTCCATCTTCATCTGTGAGCTAACCATTTTAATTATTCCCTCTCCTTAATTGTCAAATTTCTTATCTCCCATCTTCCCTGCTGTTTACAATTATACCTAGATTTCTACATCCTTAAAAAAAAAACCAAACCTCTGATTTTTTCCACCTCCTCAAGCTATTACACTTTATCTTTTTTCTTTTTTTGCTGAACTCTGAAAAAAAAAGTTCACCTGCTCATGGTCCACCTGTTGTCCTCTCACTGTCCTCTTAAACATTTTGCAGTTTGGTCTCCAGCCTCATCCCTCAAATAAAACTGCTTCCTTCAAGGTTACTAATGATTCCTTGATTGCCAAATTTGCTGACCTTTCATCAGTCCTCATTCGTTATTTTTCTGCTGAGTTGATACTGTTGGCCACCCCTTCCTCATAGACATTCCGTCCAGGTTTTCGTAACACTGCTCTTGGTTCTCATCCTATCCCATTTAGCTACTCTTTTTCTGGACAGTCATCCATGTTGCTTTCTCTTTTCGTAGGTAAGTCCCAGGATTCTATCCAAAGTCCTCTCTCTAGACTCTTAGCTTATCCACTTCAATAGGTTCAGTAATCATCTCTGTGGAAATGAGGATGACTCAGTCTAGGGAACATTTATTAAGTACCTACTATTTGCTGCCTGGAACTGTGCTAAATGGGGCTCTGAAAGAGCCATTCGCTTCAATAGATTATTGGTGTGTTGCTTGATGTAATGGCAAGCGCAGAAGTAGTTCACACCTTGTTTCAGCTATTGAATTAACACCTTCTTTCAGTTCAGGTTTCTTTTTAGCCTTGTATCAAGTCTATTAAGAAACAGAATGTGTGAACCCCACAACTTGTGAACCTTATTGAACTTATGAACTCCTGCAATAGGAAGGGGAGGAGCTAATGACCATATATAAGGAGAGGCCCAGGCTAGAGACAGCTGAACTGAGAAGACTCTTGTGGTGGCAGTCAAGAAGGAGAAAACTTGTGGTATCCCAGCACTCTTGTTTGTCTGCTCTGTGTTCATGTTTGTTTGTGATACTTTGTACAGAAGCCCTGGGGCCTTACTGGAAAGCCTGAAAGAGGATTTTCTGGTTGTATGTTTGCAGAAGTCCTGGAGGAGGGTTTTGGAGGTCCTGGGACTTTACTGATGATTTGTGCTGACCTTCTGGACCTTGTTTGTGGGTCTGTTGATTTCTATGTTGATGATTTGTGTTGAGTTCTCAGACCTTGTTGGTGGGTCTGAGTTGATTTCATAGGCAGATAGTGAATTGATAATGGTGCCTGCAATGTATATGAATATTATTGTGGCTCTGTCAAGCTTTGTCTTCCCAGAAACAGGAACTGTGAAGGACTTGAGGTGGACTGTACACTGTGAACTTCAATATGGAATGGGAACTGGACAAAGAACTGGACAAGGAGCTGGACAAGGAACTGGGAGCTGCCTGCTTTGGACTATGGAAGAGGAACCATGGAAGCTGAGAGCCAGCCTCAAGTCAAGCTGAAAGAAGTCTTTACTTGGATACTGTGTACTGACTGAGAAGATTATGATTCACTGTGACCTAGGGGTGGAGAACTTTGACTTTTTTACTTTGTGATTGAATTAAGGATTTTGTGATTGACTAAATGAATGTACTTTGTTTAATAAAACTATGTAACCACTTTGGTGAAAACTATGTGGCCATCTTAGTGATAAATTGTTGAGTTGTGACATGGTGAATGCTGTATTTTAATTTTCTGTGATAAGTTGTAACATTGTGAATGCTGTATTTTGATTTTCTATGAATGTTTTGCTCTGATTTGTTATTGAATAGAGAGCTCACTATATTATGTAAACAGAACCTTGAAAGCTATTCAAAGCAGCAGTCATCTGGAAACCTGCTTGAGTGTGGCTTTACACTTGACTCCAACATAATCATTCATTATTCTTGTACAACTGCTTCCCACTCCCATTTCCCCCCAATTTACTATAGTTTTGTTATGCTCATATAGCAATCAGAATCTGTGATGTTAGTGTCCATTGACTTTGTTGGGGAAAACTGTGTTATTGAAACTTCAGTGGAGCTCTTCTATTTTTTTATCTGCTTCTTTTACTCTTTTATGTTTCATCTTCAACTGTTCTTTGTATCCAACTTAATTAGGTTTCATTAGGTTTCTCTAAACATGTTCTTTTTTCCCCCCCTTTCACATCTTCTTGTTCGGTGGGATGATATAACTTACAATATTTTACAAACTTTCTCCAGACGTTCTTAAAATTAATTTCAGAACTAAACCTATTTGTTAAAGAGATGAAGTGATTATTGGCCAAGGTGGTTTCTTGAATCTTAGTCTTGGGATAACTTCTTTCTTCCGGTTAAATATCTGTAGGAAGTATTGTTGATCCCTAACTATTTTATACCTGTTGTCCAGTTCTTGGCATCAGCAAATTTTGATTTTATACCAGATCTTTTTTTTTCATTTTAACACACTAATAGTCTGACTGAAAACAAAATTGATTCAGAAATAATGAATGAAAAAGTATTTTTAAGTACTTACTATGTGCCAGGCTTTGTGCTAAGTTCTAGAGAATACAAATAACTGAAAAAACAAGATAGTCAGACTTGCCAAATGTACAAATAAATATAGGAATTCAAATATAGGAAGTGGCAGTTTTGGTTCAAGGAAATCACAGGAATGGTGTGAATGGAACCATAGAGCAATTAAGACATCCTTCTCAGAATTCGAGTTTTTATTTGATTATTGTCACTGAGTTAGGGGCAGAAAACAGATGGTATTTGTGTGCAGTGGGCCATGGTGTGAAGAGAGGCTGGGAACAGCATAGAAAACACCTATCTTAATTTAGGACCTTTGAAAGTAGAATTAGGTGTGAAAGACAGCACAAAAATATGTTCACAAAGTAGTGTTTATTTCTTCAACTGGAAGCAGCATTTTTTGCCCTTGTTTCCCCTTGCACCTTGAATTTCACCTCTACAGTTAGGCCCCCAGCCCTCCATATAATTGACTCCAGGGGAGGAAGGGATGGTGATGAAAGATGAAGAGAGAAGCAGTCACAATGCAGAGGGTCAGTCATTCATAAATATAATAATATAAAAAAATAATAGTTATATATTTAATGCTTGTTATATAAATATATAAACAATATAGTATATCATAATATATAATTAAATACAATATATAAATAATAGAATGGATATATTAAATATATAAATACAATAATAATAATGATAGCATTTATTTAGTGGTTTAAGGTTTGCAAACATTTTACATGTATTGTCTCATTTGATCCTTGGATCAACAACACCTGGAAGTTGGTGCTACTATTTTCTCCATTTTGTAGGTAAGAGACAGAGGTTAAATAATTTGCCCAGGCTCGCATAGCTAATTGTGTCTGAAGCAAAACATGAATTCACCTCTTTTTGACTTCAGATTTCTAGCACTCTCTTCACTATACCACCTCGCTATAACAAGTGTTTATTTACTCTGTGTCAGTCTAAATGCAAGAGATGGGGAAAAAAGGAAATAGATCCCATTGCACTGACTATTTAGAACTGGATTAACCCCATTGAGCCTTAGGACTGCTTAATTACATTATAGTAGTTATTATTTGAAAATAATTCATCTATGATAATAAATAACTTCCTTTGACTATGTAGGCTGCAAAGCCAAATAAGGTATGCTATTTGTCTTGTATAGACTCAGCCTGCCCTCTGACTTCCTTATGGGGAGCCTTGGCTTGTTATGGTTTGCAGCTGGCAGACCTTAAACAAAGCTACCTGACACAAGAGATTACCTATTGATGTGCAGAGCAAACACCCATTCTCTTAGAACCAGTAGATGAAAACAAATCTGTCAGTTTCACATTTTGCATTCACACGAGCCCATACCCAAAGGAGAATTATATTGTCAGCAGTTTCTAAGCATGATATATAAAAGAATGTCACCCCTTTTGGCCCTAGGTTAGGCAAAGGAATGCCTTGGGGAGCTATTAAATGCATCCCATTTTAAACCCCAGAGTAAAAAAAGAATAATTACTAAGAAAAAAGAAGCTTACAAAATGCAAATTGTGGTTTTTTTCTCCCTAGCAGTCAACATACTGGTCCCAGGATCAGCTGTTAATTCCATGGAAGCATGTTTTATTTGGGTTAGGGTGAAGTGCTGTAAAAGGCTTTTGCTATACTTTATTCTACTTTGGTGTTAGCCACAACGACGGGCCTGGGCATGAGTCTTTTCCAGAGAGACTCAGTAAACGTGGAGAGCACAAACATTTTCTGTTTCTGTTAGAATACAATGTAAACCCTGCTACAAATTTCTTGCCTTGAATCTCCTACCCCTTGCCCCCCAATTTCCATATTTTGAAATAAATTGATCTCTCAGGGCTCAACAAAGGTTCCATCTTCTCTGTGAAGACTCTCCTAATTCCCTAGATATAATTTTTCCTCTGAACTCCCAGAGCACTTTCTATTTTTTGGCATTTATCCAGCCTACCTTATAGTTTCTTTATAAGTTTCTTTCCCCTTTCCCATTCTCTCTTTTTGTTTTGATACATCAGAGATATCCTCCAAAACACACAAGTACCACCTCCCTCCCACTTCAATACATTCCCTTAACATAGTCAGCTATCTAAGAGTCATTGCAAGTAAAATACATATCCCTAATTTTGTAATTTACCATTTATTAATGGAAAGGAAATCTGTGTGCTTTGGGTATGTCAACCCCAAAACTGAATTTGTTCTAAGAAAAGAGACAAACAAAATTAAGTTGTGTCCACTTTTTTAATTTCTTTCAAGCTACTGATATTCATGCATTGCATGAGAATTACAGTCCAGAACTGGCTCCATTTTGGGTGTGGGGTGCCCAGTTTATATACCTTTTCAACAGGGGCTGATACATCCCTATGAGAATACCCCCAACATACCAGGCCACTCCTAGCCATGGGCTATCTAGGCAGAAGAATCTGTCTCCACACAAGCCTGAGCAGAACATAATGGAGCTTCCTTACCTTTGATTAAATCAGTTCAGGCTTGGGTTGGGGTTTGACCATGGATAAGACAATGCATTCTCATTATCAGTAATGTCCTTCTGAAGAACTTTAGAGAAGGGGGAACTCTGAGTCGCCAAGATGCTGATTACTGAGAAAAATAATTTTTCACAGGTATCAGCATTGTTTGTTCAATTTGCCCTGTGTTTTATTGCATTTGATGTTATCTTCATTTATGTGGTTGCAATCATGTAATTGTTCCTTTGGCTCTGCTTTCTTTATTCTGCATGTCTGAATTCTTCATATTTATTATTCCTTATGGCACAATAATATTATATTACATTACATTAACATATCACAATTTGATCACTCCTTCCTTAATTGTTGGGCATATTTTAGGTATAGTCATTTGCCTTTTCAAATAGTGTTGCTATGAATATTTTTGTGTGCCCCTCCACACACAACTTCTTTGTGGATAAACAGAAGTGTGATCTCTAGTTCAAAGGCTATGAATAATTTAACAATTTTTCAAACATCATTCCACATTGTGAGCTCTTTCATTAGACTCCAAGTTCCTTGAGAGCAATTTTTAAAATTTTCTTTGTATCCCTAATACTTCAGTGTGCAGCATTTAGTAGGTACTTAATATATACTTGTTGATTGACTCTGCCCAAAGAATTGAACTATTTTTAACTTCACCTGATGCTATTATTATTTATATTATTATATATTTGCTTTATGTTCCCTGATAGCTTGTAAGCACATCATTCAAAAAATATTTAACAATGTGAATATTTAACTATGTGAAAACACTTACTAGAGATACGGGGGAGAGATAAAGATGAAGGAAAAGTCATATCTACCTGGAGGAATCATCAAAGGGTTCATGAAAGATGTAACCTCTGAACTGGGTCTTAAAGAGTGGGTAGGATTTCAGGAAGTGGAGAATGAGGTCTTTATAGGCATTGGGAAAGGAAGTTGAATAGTACTGTGAAGAAGGGAGATAAATAGTCCAATTTGACGCATGTGGAGGGAGGAAGTAGAATGAGATACATCTGGGAAAAGTGATAGAAAAGGTGCTGATGAGGGATGGCTCCCAATAGGTTCGGCAGGAACTCAGATCTTATCTAAGACCAGAACCTGCGATTCAGTCTGGGAAGAATTCAGCTTAGCCTAACTTGGAGTCAGAGTTGAAAAAGTTTATTATACGCTTTACAGCAGGCAAGGATCCTCAGGGGACCTGCAAGAGAAAGGGGGAACAGGCTTGTACTTTTAAAGAGTAGGGCTGCCATTGTCAGAGCTGACTGGATGGATGTAAGGGACCTCAGTGCACAGATAAAAGTTAGGTCTGACTGAGAGGAACTTGTGACTTCAGTACATAGATAAAAGTTTGAGGAGTTTAACTTGGAGATGAGATTTGGGCCAGACAGGAGGAGACATGAGGAGATTAAGCAAGAACAAAGGAGTCACAAATTGTTGCTTAGGCAGAGTTCCGATAGGGGGAAGAGGCAGAGTTTGAGTCTGGGAAAGGGAAACGTGATTTTACAGACTGGTTTTACAAATTGATGTGACAAAGTTTTACAGACTGATGTTACAAATATAGATCCCAAGCACCCCATCGTTACTGATGTTACAAATTGGTATTACAAATTGAGTTTACAAATAGATTTTACAAACATAGATCCCAAGCACCCCATCAGTGCCAGGTTGTTGTGAATGATATCTGTAATACTTAGGTTAAAGGATTATATTGAGCATCAGATGAACATCTATATCATACCTATGTTATATCTAATAAAGTTGGGAATTTAAAACAGATTAGAGGTGGGCAGCGATGCCTGGACCTGCCTCCACCTAGAGGTTTTCTTCCTTTGCCTTTTCCCCTCACCTTCATTTGCACAGAACAACAATAACAACAGAATCTCAGACTTAGGAGAAAAAGTAAGACCTCAGATCTAGATAACCCTATATAAGATAGAAGGTTGAGATGATTTTCTGAACAGGAAATGGAGGTTTAAAAAATAGATAATGCCTGCTGGCACTACTTAGCTAATTGACTGCTCTGTATTCCAAAAGAGCTTAAATCCTAAAGATAAGGTTCTCTTTTTGGAAGAGAAAGCCTGTCATAGCCAAAGCCATAATAGATAGCTTCTCCTATCAATTAACAACCATTAAAACACTACTATATGCAGTCTTTGGTAGGAAGGTGACTAATGTAATCCTGGGGGGCAATTGCTTCTGGAGACTATGCACTCTAGCTTTCTTTTTTTCCACCTTAGTGTAGGCTTTGGGGTAGGGCAGGGAATTTAGGTCAGGAAAGGGGTGCCACAAATAATAGGGCATGATACCTGCATCATGTGGCTGCTCAGGCAATGGATCCCTAGAAATCATAGCTATGTGGTTCAGTTTAGGAGAAGATCAGAGGCAAAATATAAGCACTCCATTATCACAGGTTAGCATCTCCCTCTGTTATGTTTTGGCACCATGAGACATATCTATTTTCCCTATGATAGTTATTGCCTATATACTTATGGAGGGACTTGTATATTAAACTCAAGAATTTGAACATTATTCAGTAGGTTTTAAGGAGTCATTGAAAGGTTTGTCTAGGCAAGAGTAGGAAAAATAGATCAGAGCAGAAGACGTTGGAGGCAGAGAACAGTTAAGTCTTGAGTTTTCCCTTTGGGATATGGGACCACACACATAGCAAGACCACTGTGGTGGATGGGGGAAAAGGCAGAAGGAGATTAATTGGAACTATGGCACATAGGTAGAATGACAGGAATCTATAAATTCTTAAATGTGTAAGTTGAGGGAGAGAGAAAAATCAAACTTAATAATGAAGATTGATCATGGGTAATTGGGTAAATGGAGATTTCATTGACAAGAATTGGGTGTCAGAAGAGTCTAGCCTTTAATGTTCTATTATACATCTTTGAATCCCTAAGAACTTCAGGAATTACTCTGAAATGATTGACTGAATCAATGAATGAAGGAAGGAACATAATTAACCATAATGTATATTTAAATGGGATTGATCAGAGAAGTACCTTATCAGTTTGATGAACTTCCCAATCAAGTTAATGATAAGTGGGGTTGATCAAGGAAGTCCCTTATCAATTTGACTCCCTAATCAACTTGATGATTTTGGCTGTGTGATTCTGAAGGCACTTAAGCGCATATCTCCTTATTGCCAAAAAGATATAGGAGATTAGTCCTTACTAACAGAATATAAGGAATTCAACATAATTGATTGACAGACACTGTCTTACTGGAGGAATTACCCCCTTTCTATGGTTTATAAAAGTAAGCTAAAATTCTGTCTTTTTCTCTATAACCCTCCCTTCCTCTCCTCCAGACCAAAACATAGCATTCTGTGGGTGCAGGTGAGTGAGGAGAGCATGTGGGGAAGCTGTGCCCATTAGCAGTTTTATCCCTTCCTCCCATCCCCAGGAACAGTTGATGGTTACTTGCTGTATAATCACAAGGTGAGAGTAAACATGAGCTAGCACATACCCTTGTGTAGAACACACAAGGAAAAAGGATTTACTAAAATCTCTAAGGGTTGCTCTGGAAGCTATCTTAAAGTTGTTCCCATGGGAGAACTAAAGGAGTACTTGAGTGTATCGTGTGATGCTGTATCTGTTTAGGAGCTCTTCTAAGTGCTTCATGTTTTATTCATTTCTATTGAGTGAAATAAAAGTTGTCCCAAGTCCATTTTTCATATGCTAACTTGAGTGCTTGTATAGGAGTTAGTCACCCCTTTTACACATATTTGGGGAAGTCTAGATATTAATTACACCCTGAGTATTTCAGGAGGTTTTTTTAGAGCAATTTTTTTATTAATATTTTTTCTATTAATGAAAATAGAATTTCTCACTCCCTCCTTCCACTCAGCAGGAAGAACAAAACCTTGTAACAAATAGGTATAGTCAAATAAAACAAATTCCTACATTGGCCATCTTCAAAAAATATATGTCTTAATCTGCACTCTGAGTCACCTCTCCATCAGGAGCTGGATAGCATATTTCATCATGAGTTCTCTAGAGCAATTCCAAAGAGTTAAGGGGGAAGCCAAAGGAAGGATTACTCTCTTAGGTCAAATGTTCAGGGTCAAACCTCATCTGTTTAAATCCAGAGGTTTTGGGAAGCTATAGGGTGGCCATGAGTTACATATGGACTGTTGTCTGTTTTGTCTTCTTTTAATTTCAATGACTTGAATATAGGGATGTGTGTGTATACATATAATTGCTTTAACATACAAAGTAGGTTGCCAAAAGGGGAAAAAAACTAAACAAAACAAATACCTCATTTACCCAGTGGGCGTTGAGATAATTCACAATTTTTCAAAGATTTCTTTTGACCATGGTGCAGAATGAGAAGGAAGGGCTGCAGACTGCAACAGTGGAGAATAAGATCACAGATACATCAAAATATATTTTTAAAGTTAGACGAGGTAGCAAGCATCTGAGTCATAGCATTAATGATTTCTTAGAACAAATTGCTTTTTTAATATTAGAACTGGCCTTTTCCTCCAAGTTCATTTATGAGAACCAATAAATTCAGACTCTTGCGAGCTGCCATTTTGATTGTCACCTTGTTAAAGTTTAGGTTTGCCTTCAGCACCTTATGGTTTGGGCAAAATTTTATATCAGATAAGGGATGACTATGGCCCTTCAGCCTCACAGTTCTATACCATTTCTTTAGTTCCCCCAAGTTCCCTTTCAGGTGCCCGGTTTCCTCCTGGTCTCTATAAAAAAAACTTCTACTCAGAAATCAGTTGGATTAAATTCCTACTATTGGTCTTTCTAAATCCAAGATTCTAGGATTCTGTGGCCTAAAGTGCATTCATACTTAAGTGTGATAGCTCAAAGTATTGCCTCTCTTAGGGAAATTTGCATCTTAAAACATATTCAAGTGTTCAGATAAAGGAATGAAGACTAATAAGTGGGAGAAAGAAGGAAAAAACAAGCTTCCTGGATCCCTGAAATCTTCCCTCTGAGGCTTCATTGCTGTGAACAGAAGGTGGGAAGAGTGGCTGACTTTGCTTTTTACTAATGTGACTGCATTAGTCACTTCTCACTGGGTGATATCTACAAAGTGAGGTGACTGGACTTGATATCTCCAAGGTTTTTTCTAGATCCCAAACTGTCTTTCTCATCTTGCTCTTTACCTACTTACCCAAGTATAATGTTAAATATTTAAACAAATTTACTCTCCATTTACTTCTGGGAAAAAAGTTAAAAAAACTTTTTAAACATTAAAAAAAAACTTTTTAAAAAAGATCACATGCCTGATCTTAGATATTCTCTCTTCCCCAGAGTCTTTTAGGGAGAATATCAGGACTGTGTTCCACAAACTATATGCCCCTGGTGTGTGTTTTTCAGCACAAAGCTGGGAATCTAACGTTCATGTGGTATTTCACATATATTATCTCATTTTATGATAACAACTGACATTTAAGAAAAATTTTGCTTACTGAACATTTACTTACATTTCAGCCTCACAACAACTGCATGAGGTGGGTATTACATATATCATAAACCCCATTTTATACATAAGGAAACTGAGGCTCATAGAAATTAAATGACCTGAATCAAGATGGCGGAGTAGAAGCAGGACCTCCGCTGAGCTCTGGCTTTTACCTTCCCCAATCCGTGTAAAAGGGGACTCTAAATAAACTTTGGAGCTACAGAAGCCACAAAATGACACAGAGAAGCTAACCCCCACTGAGGACAGCCTGGCAGACAAGCAGCAAGCAGCCAACTCAGCGCTCTGGGAGCCAAGCCCAGCTCCATACCAGAGGCTTTAGCCCCAGGGCGGGCCTGACCAGCCTGGAGGTACTCCAGATCAGCAGTGGCCTTTCCAGATTCATCAACACATAGATGCGAAGGACAAAGTGAGAGGTCAGTGAAGTCTGGACTTTGGGACCCCGTAAGTGGGAGTGCATGGCTTTTGCCCCCGGGGCAAGAAGCCACTGAGACGTTGGCACAGCCAGCCAGCACCACGTGGCAGCTTCAGCTCCTGGCCTGCAGAGTGTGGGGGACCAAGCACCAGTCTGAGGGGTAATCACTCTTGCTTTAACCTGCTTGGATCTGGATTGCTGTCTAGGGTGGAGGTCCTGGGCTGTGTGTCAAGCTTGCCAGAGTGTGTGGAGACCTCAGAGAGGGCACCCATCTAATACCTCCAGGAGCTGAGAAAACCCCAGTGTTTGGGATGAATGCTCCCCTGTCTGGTGGCAGAGTCCTACTGTGGCAAAAAGCCCAGGGGTCAAGTGACTGAGGGGCGACATGACCAGTCAAAGGAAACAAAGCAGACAGAAGATTCCAACATTACACTTCTATTTTGGGGACAAAAAGGAGCAAAGCTTGGAACAGGAGGAAGACAGTGAAGTCAACACTCCTGCACCAAAAGCTTCAAAGGAAAATAACAACTGATTACAGTCCATAGAGGACCTTAAGAAGCAGATAAGATAAGTGGAGGAAAAATTGGGAGCAGAAATGACAACAATGCAAGAAAACTGTGAAATGACAGTCAACAGCCTAACTGAGGAAAATCACAGGTAACAAAACAGACTAACTCAAATGGCAAAAGAGGCTCAAAAAGGCAATGAGGAGAAGAATACCTTAAAAAGCCAAATTTGCCAGTGTAGCAGCAAGCACCCCAAGCGTGTCCTCAGGGTTTGCAGCTACCATAGGTTCTTGGATCTGCTTTGTTGAAGGAAAGCCACTCAAAATGGGTTAACAAGCTTACTTTAATCAGTCAGACATATATGGTTTACCTTGTTCAGGAGAAAAGGTCAGCACCCTGAACCTCAAAGTATACAGGCATAATTATCAAGACAGAAACATCAAGTAGACAGATTTCCAAACTGTCCAACCATTACATCTATACCCAGTCAACATCTGGGTTTCCACATTCTGGGTTTTTCAAAGCCAGGGGACTCTCAACAACGGCTTCCCAGAATTCAGATCAAATCACAGAACACTTCTCAAAGTGAGTCCCAAAAACAAAGCTACACATCAGGGCTTATATAGCCTCCTCCTGGCTCAGAGAATGTAACAACCTTATTGACTCACTGGCCAATCAAGAAGTATCTACTGAAAAACAAGCCTCCCCCACCCCAAGCTTCAGGTGCACATTAGCCTAGGGGCAGGGAAGATCTTTAAAATTTACATTCTTATTACAGCCAGATGGAAAAAGAATCTCAAAAGCTCACTGAGGAGAATCATTGCTTCAGAATTAGATTGGAGCAAATGGAAGCTAATGACTTTGTGAGAAATCAAGATGCTGCTAAACAGATCCAAACAAATGAAAGAATAGACAGCAAGATGAAATATCTCATGGGAAAAACCACTGACCTGGAAAATAGATCCAGGAGCGATAATTTAAAAATTATTGGACTACCTGAAAGCCATGATCAAAGTAAGAACCTAGAAATCATCCTCCAGGAAGTTCTCAAAGAAAACTGCCCTGATGTTTTAGAACCAGAGGGCAAATATTATAGCCAGGTTCTGGAATTCCCAGGTTAAGGAGAGAATATTACAAGCAGCCAGGAGGAAACAATTTGAATATTGTGGAAACACAATCAGGATAACCCAGGACCTGGCAGCTTCTACACTGAGGGATCGAAAGGCTTGAAATACGATATTCCGGAGGGCAAAGGAGCTGGGATTAAAACCAAGAGTCACCTACCCAGCAAAACTGAGTATCATGTTTCAGGGGAAAATATGGTCATTCAGTGGAATAGAGGACTTTCAAGCATTCTTGCTGAAAAAACCAGAGTTGAAAAGAAAATTTGACATTCAGATACAAGAAGCAAGAGAAGCATGAGAAGGTAAACAGGGAAAAGAAATCATAAGGAACTTATCAAAGTTGAACTATTAACATTCCTACATATAAAAACAATAATTGTAACTTATGAAACCTTTCTCAGTAGTTGAAGGGAATAGAAACATATATATGTCTATATATGAGGGTATATGGGCATATGAATACATATGTGAATGTGTGTATATATGTTTATAGGCATACATAGATAGAGGGCACAGGACCAATTTAAGAGGAAGGGATGATACTTAAAAGGTGAAATTAAGAAGTGAGAGAGGAAAATAATGAGAGGAGATGGGGAGAGACAGAATGGGGTAAACTATCTGATATAGAAGAGGCAATGGAAAATGGTTACAATGGAGGGGAAGAATAGGAAGGCAAAAGGGAATGGGTCAACCTTATTCCCATTGAATTTTGGCTTGAGGGGGGAATTAAATACACACTAAATAGGGTATCACCCTACAGGAAAATAGGGGAGAAGGGGATAAGAGGGGGATAATGGAAGGGAGGGCAGCCTGGGGGGGAGGGAAGTTTGAAGCAGCCATTTTTGAAAAGGGATGGGATCAAAGTAGAGAATAGAATAAGTGGGAGGTGGGATAGGAGGGAGGGAAATATAGTCAGTGGGGCTGGTGCTCTTGTTCGCTGTGCTACCTGGCCGCCCATATAGTCAGTCTTTTACAGTATATCTCCTATGTTATTATTTTACATTAGCCACATATGTACAACCTATACTGAACTTATTATCTTCTCAGTAAGGGTGGGGGTCAAGGGAGGAAGGGAATGAATCTGGAATTCAAAGTTTTAAAATCAAATGTTTAAATATATACACACACACACTATTATTAATACTAATTAAAAAAATGAAAATAATTTAAAAAAGTAATTAAATGACCTGTTAGTATGCAGCTAGTATGTGTCAGAAATGGGATTTTAACCCAGGTCTTCCTGACCTCCATTATACTCACCAATACGCTTTACTGATTCCCATCTTTGCCATAGATCCTTGAACTATTATTGATTCTATGCTGAGCATGAGGAAAATAAGGCAACATGGCTTAATGTATCCAGAACTGGTCTTAAAGTATGGAAGACATACAGTGAAGTCTTGTCTTTTGTACATAATGACAATGACCTTGATCAGTTCACTTAACCTTTAAGTATCCCTTGTCAACTCTCTAAGACTCCTAAATTTCAGAATAGGTACTGATCTGCATTTGTAGACAGAGTCCCCTCACTGGGAATTCTCTTTAACTACAGAATTATTTATCTAATCTAAAAAGCAAACAAACAAATGAACAAATAAATAAATTCACAAACAAACAAGAATGAATAATTGAATGTAGGATGAGGAAACTGGATCCCAGAGAGGTTAATCCTATTTGCCCAAGGTTATGTGAAATAATAAGTGGCCTAGATGTTATTAAAAGACAAAGCTTCTGATTCCAAATCTTTCTACTACACTAAAATATCTTAGAAGAATAATAGACTGTTACAGTCTTCATTTACCACATTGAGGTTGCTGAATTTAAAGGAACATAGATTCGGAGTTGGAAGGAATCTTAGATATGGTCTAGTAGTCAAACTCCCTTACTTTATGTATGAGGAATCTGAGTCCCAGAGTACTGGTATGACTTTCCTAGGGTCACATAGATTATAAGCAGCAGAGTTGGGATTCAAATGCAAGCTTTCTTGACTCCAAATCCAGCATGTTCTATTCTCCCCAATCAAATCATTGACTGTTTGGAGGAAAGGGGTGGGAGGTAAAGAAAGGTTTGAATTATGTGCCATGCACTAATGCTGAGTGCCTGACAAAATATGATGTCATTTGATCCTCACAGCAGCCTTACAAGGTATTAGTTGGGTGTCCTCTCTGAAGCCTCCACACGCTCTGGCATGCTGGTTGCACATCCCAGGACCTCCACCCTAGACTGCAATCCAGATCCAAGCAGGTTAAAGCAAGAGTGATTACCCCTCAGACTGGTGCTTGGTTCTCCTACAATCTGTAGGCCAGGAGCTAAAGCAGCCACATGGCTGCGGCTGCTTGGCCACAGCACTTCAGCCGCTTCTTGCTCCAGGGGCAAACCCAATGCACTCCCAACTACTGGATTCTAAAGTCCACACTGCACTGATCTCTTACTTTGTCCTTAGCATCTATGTGTTGATAATTCTGGAAACCGCCACATCTGCTGGTGATCTGAAGTCTCTCCAGTTGGCGATGGTCAGGCCCGCCCTGAGGCTAAAACCTCTGGCTCCCATGGGGCTGGGGTTGGCTCCCAGAGTGCTACATTGGCTGATACCTGCTGACTTGACTCAGCAGGAGGTTAGCTTCTCTGTGTCCTTTTGCGGGTTCTGTAGCTCCTAAGTTTGTTCAGAGTTCCCTTTTACATGAATTGGGGGAGGTGAAAGCTGGAGCCCCTCAGAAATCCTCTTTCTTCACCTCCATCTTGACTTTGCCTCTCTGCTTGCTTTATTTAAAAAAATAATAAATTCCATACATTGTTACCAAAACTGTCCTTCTTATTTATTCTTTTTTATGAATCCCCCTTTCTTCTCTATTGTACATTTAAAAATGTTTCATTCTCCTCATATTTTGGCATCACTATTACCAATTCCTCATCCAAGTCCTTCTCACCCAACTCCTTCCCTAATTAAAAATTAAACAATATAGTTAATCAGTCAGCTAGAATTTATCAAGCATCTTTTATGTGCCACAAGCATCATGCTAATTGCTGAGGATACAAAGAAAATTTTAAAAAGCAGTCCCTACTCTTAAAGGATCCATAGTCCAAACTATATGCAAGGAGCTATATAAATCTATTACAGAAGTACAGGGAGTTGGTCAGAGGTAATGAGAGCCTGGACTAGAATGATGCCATTGGGAAGAATGCTAATGAAATGCACTTAATCCCTAGATAAGCTAGTTAGCCTTGTTGTCTGCAACAACAGAGGAATGTTGGTACAATATCTTTACTTTTCATACCAAATGTGATATTTAATTAATTTCATCTCCATGACCATCTTCCAAACAGCATTAGTACATTGGAAGGATTGCAGTCCTTGGGGGCAGGCAATGACAGATTCAGTTGGTGATTTAAGAAAATATGAAAGGGATAATAATCTTCATATCATGTTACTTCCCCAAGCTAAACCCATTTTTTCTCATGTTAAATGAAGTTTTTGTACTAGATGGTCTTTAAACTCTTTTCCTAGGTTCTAAACCTTCAAAAAGAAAGTTTTTTTTTCAAGAAAAAGTTTCTGAAAAATAAAAACAACTCAAATCTCTTGAAAAGGCAGCCAGATATGTGTGAGTTCCAGTGGCCCTGAAAGATTGTATGTCAGACTACATCAGGTTGGATTGGAAAACCCAAAAGCATGACTGGGATGGACACGCCTCACACTACCGTTTTAGCCTAGAGGAGCCACCACTTTTATTCTTCTTCAAATATTGCTTTGATCACAGACTGTGGTGCAGAAATTTCACTGTCTACCACATGGATCAAAGATGAATTGAGCTGAGCCGAAACTGTGACAGAAATAAATGGGGTCTCAGAACCCCAAGTAAAATGAACTGTGGGTTACTCCTCTGCTGATTCTCACAAAGCACTTCCAGCAAGTTCTCCAGGCTGCTCATCTGTTGCCGGGAGTCTTTTAACAAGAAATGTTTTCTCTGGGGGTCAGCAATCCTGGCTCATCTCTCTCTTGTTTTATACTTTATCAAAGTGCTGGGTCTTGCTTGAAGAGTTGTAAGGTAAAAATAGTTTTGTGGAAAGAACTCTGGATTGGAGGGATCTAGAAGTGGGAGTCACATAACTACTTCCAACTAACTTATTGAGCAAGTGATTAAAATTCTCTGTGCCTTAGTTGCTCTAACTAAAAATCAAATAGGCAGGGTGGTTAGAAGGAGCCCTGCACTTGGAGTAAGTGGATCTCGGTTTGAATCTTTGTTCTACCACTTTATACTTGGATGTTGTTGTTGTTCAGTCATATCTGACTATGACCCTTTTTGGGGTTTTCTTGGCAAAGCTACTGGAGTGGTTTGACATTTCTTTCTCCAGACTATTTTACAGATGAGGAAACTGAGGCAAACAGTATTAATCAACTTGCTTAGTGTTACATGATGTCTGAGGTCAGATTTGAACTCAGGAAGATGACTCTTCCTGGCTTTAGGTCTTGAACTCTATTCACTACTCCACCTAGCTACCCTTGGGTAAATGACTTAACTTTGCTAGGCATTTTCATTTTCCTCAACTATAAGAAGAGAGGGTTAAACTGGAAACTCTTCAAGATCCTTCCTACTCTAGATTTATGATCTTGTCAATTTCTTTTTTTTCTTCTTTTAATAATTTCATTCTTAACTTAAATACCAAGTGGACATGATTACATGAGAAACTGTATTTCTCTATTATGTACCACTTCCTTTTCTTTTTAGGTATTTAAGTTTGACTTGTAGTTTTCAAGACTGCGCTGCTGCCTCTGCTTCTCTCTAGACTTCCTTCTGTTTTCTTCCCTGCATTTTAAAACTAGACTGTATATCTCACAGGATATAATGAGAGTAAATGGCTTTGAGTTTCAAGTTTTCCTACACCTAAATTACAAATGAAACTGCTATACCCTTACCATCTCAATAGTGAACTACTATAGATAGCCAAGTGTTTAAACATGTTCTTCAAACTTTCTTTGTAGCTGGGAGGGAACATTAAGTCATAGAGGAAATACTTTTTTTGAACATCAAAGCTGGAATCAAAGCAAAAGCTCTCCCATGAGCATGTAAAAGCTGCCTTAGAGGATTTGGAGCAGTAAGGATATTCTTATCAATTCATTATTGCTAGCTTCAAGGTCTTCTAAACCATCTGGCTGACTAAGGTTTTGAGCAGGCTGGCTACAGATTATATTTTCTTCCAAACCCCAAGAGAACATTTTTAAAGGTGGTCTTTGGATTTCATCTGGGTGAAAAGCACCATTTTCCCGATCTCTTGTGCCCTGGATTGTTAAGAGGTTTCTGAACTGTAGAACTGTTTTCCTATTTGACTCTGAAAGAACAGGACCATTTTGCTCTTTGAGGGCGATGCTCACATGGGATTTCCAGGACCTCTGACCTTCCCTGACTCTTTCTGCTTGGTTTCCAAGTCTCTTTTAAAGTTTATTCTCCTTCTCCTTCTACATAGTGAGGGTTTCCAAATGTGAGGTCAGATAATTTATTTCTTGTTCTCTATGCACCAATTGGACTTTATATTTGTCCACTATTTCCGTAAATCTTATTTTTGCTAATTTTCATTTGTTCCTTTACTTGTTCAGTTGTGCTAGTTCATCAGCACAGCTGCTACATTTTGCCCTCTCATCTAATAGTAGTTGTTTACCTTTCTTATAATTTTCTATTTAAAAAAACTTCTTTGGTCATTTAACAAACTTGCCCCCATGTTACTACCTCAAAAATTATCTCAGAATTAGCAAGTCTAGGGGTGGCTAGGTGGCATAGAGAATAGAGCACCAGCCCTGGAGTCAGGAGGACCTGAGTTCCAAATCCGGCCTCAGACACTTAACACAAAAACTAGCCATGTAACCTTGGGCAAATCTAATTAACCCCAATTGCACTCCAAAAAAAAAAAGTAAAAAAAAAAACAATTAGCTTCTAATTAACTACAGCAGCTGATAGTTTGATATCAGCAGGGAAGTCAGTCATAGTCTCCATGTTGCTTGAGGCATCTATCACTTCCTGTTGGTTCCCAGTTTTACTCTGCACTGAGAGCCTGTTCACTTGCTTTTGGAGCTTCTGACACTTCTTGAATTTCCCTCTGTAATTGTTTGTAGCCATCTGTAGATGAAGCTTGCAGTCTTCCATCTCCCTGAGCAGGCCCTGCTCAACTAGATAATTTTTTTCCTTGTTGCTTTTTCACAGTCTTGACTCTCAGTTTGGCCATAGCATCCCTCAGATGTTTTTTTTTTTTTTTGACTTATTTGTTTTCCAGCCTGGCACTATGGAGTTCAGTTATTTTCTGATTTCTTACATGGACTGCATCACTCAGCTCTATGTCTGGAAACAACTTCTTTGGTCTCCTTTGTAATTACTCTCTGTGTCAGTCATAAGATCTTCCTCAAACAGGAGAACATTCAATGTTGCTTCACTGTGGTTTTTCATAAGCTCCCTGTTTTTCATATTTAGATTTTGTAGTGCTTCAATAAGACCCTTTTGCTGCATTTGCAGGTGGTCACACCTCTTTTTCTTCAAGTTCCTTTTCTAGTCTTCCAATTTATCTAAGTTGCAAACTCCTCCACCCCTTTTTTCCTTACAACCTTTAATTTATTTTTTTCATTGTTTTCTCAATTTTAAACTCAAGAAGGCCAGTTTTTATAGACACCACTAGTATGTCAAAATTTCCTTAATCTTCCATCTTCCAATTAGAGGAGACATTTGAGAGTAGAATTGTATGCTTGCTCCAGAAATCTCACCCTCATGGGTAGCACAACAAAATTGATAAAACTTCCAATCATAATTTGAAAGGTAATACTCTTGAATGGACCAAAAAAATTGACTGTTGACCCCTCCATATAAAACTCAATCAGTGAAGACCATAAAATGTATAAAAATCTTGAGTTTACTCCAATCAGCTGTAAAAATGCCAACCCATCTTTTGGGTATGGATGGATATTATGGATTAAGGTGTAATGACATTCAAGGGGAGTATTGGGAAGATAGCTTCCACCATATTTTGAAAGATGATGTATAAAGTTGAAAGTTTAAAGAGTACTTGGAAATGTGACTTCTTGAAAGGATGTCATAGTTTAATGAAAGTTGGTCCCCAGTAAGACCCTGATGAAGGTTTAGCAGTGTCAACAAGGCCCCCTGCCCAGAGCCACCATCAACTGTTGAGTGCCTTCTGCCACAAACTAGCTGAACTGCCCTGTTGATCCATAGAAACCATCCCTTGAAACCACTTCTCTTTCCTTCCTTTCCCTTTCTTTCTTACCATCCATTTAACCCTAAAAACCTAATAACAATGTATATTGCACTCTCCAAGGTTATCAATAGCTTTGGAGTCATTAAATCCAGTAATCTTTTTTCTTAACCCTAAATTCTCCTTGACTTCTCTGTATAATTTGACTCTATTGTCCATTTCCTCCATAAAACATTACTCTTTTTCTCCCCTCACCAACAAAAAAATTGCTCTCTCCTTAAATCTCTGATACTACTTTGTATTATTTATCATGCCACATGACAGTTTCCTCCCCTTGCTTTCCTCCACTGCCCCAAAGTCCCCATTACTTATTGAACAAAATACAAACTTTTAAACTTGTTATGTAATGACATCTATATAGCGCTTTAAGGTTTATTTGTAGTTTACATACATTATTTCATTTCATCTTCATCACAATCCTGTGAAATATAGCCTATAACTTATCACTCATAATTTCTCCTAATGTCCCCCATATGTCAAACTAGATTATTCATCTTTCCCTGAATATGCCTTGTTCTTTCTGACTGTCATGACTTATTTATATTTTCCCTTCACCTGGAATACCCTCCTTTACATTCTTAGCCTCATTTCTACCCATTAAAAGCATAATATACTTCAGGGATCGATTCATTCTAACCCCATTTTTTCCAAGTATCCCTTATCCCCTCAGTATTGGTGTTTTCTCCCTTCTCAACTCCTATAGTATTTTGTACCACTCCCATCACTTAGTCAGTCAGTTAATAAACATTTATTAAGTTTCTACTATTTGTCAGGCCCTGGAGATACAAAGAAAGGTAAAAACAGTCCTTGTTCTCAAGAAGTTCTCAATCTAGTGGGATAATGAAGAGCAAAATAAGCAGAACCAGGAGATCATTGCATATGGTTACAGCAATATTGTTTAAAGAAAGACTCTGAGTGAATAAGTTATTTTGGCGATTATCAATACCCAAATTAACTACAAAGGACACGTGAAGAAAAGCACTATCTGCATCCAGAGAAAGAACTGGTAAATAGAAGTATTTATAGAATAATTTTACATAGATACACTTATTTGTATTTGATCTCTAGGGTATGGGGGTGGAAAGAAAAAAACAAATTTGCTATATATAAGTTATATGTGTATATATGTATATATATAAAATTAATTATATATGTAAATGGAATAGCATGTTGTACATACTAGATTTTCAGTTTCATGTACAATCTTTTTTTATTATGCTATGTTATGGAAATTGTTTTAGCCCATAAATTTAAAATAAAATCAATTTTAAAAATAAAAGAAAAACAACTAAAAATATATTCAGGGATGATAAAGGGGAGAGAACCTGGTAATGAGAACATGATGAAGACCTGTAGCCTGATGGGCAATGATAAGATGGCTACCCTGGGAACCCTTAAATGGAGAATCTGGGTGAAACCTTTTAATATCTACCCCCTGCCCCTCTCCAGTCAGAGAGAAGGAGGGGCCCCAGAGACAGGACATTTTGAAGAGGTGTGAGTTTCAGAGTCAATGTGATATTATAGGAAGATGAGTTTCTGGAGACCATGATGAAATGCAGGGAAGCAGCCAGGCAGAAAGGATGACATATATATATATATATATATATATATATACATGCGCTATTTCTACTAATATATACTGTAATGCCATGTATTATATATTTTCCTACTTCCCAGAGTATCAGTACATATATTAGGTATTCAATGAATATTAATTGAATGAATAAATTGATAAAACTCTCAGTATTGTTTTCAGACCAGATGTTTGATTTCATTGGTATAAGGAAATCCTTGTGAGTACTTTCCCTCCACCAATATTGATCTGCATTCACTCTGCAATTTATGATCTTTTTTTTTCTTTAACAAATTTGTTCTATTAAGCATTAATTGAGCACTTGGACAGGTCTGTGATGTTAAATATTTAACATACAGCTCTCTAGAAAAAACAATGTACCCTGAACACACTTTTAAGTTTAATCTGTATTGTTAACATTTTCTACACAGCTTTCTTTTTTTTTATTTTTTCAAATGCTTTATTAACTTCTGATTTATATCATTCATTTCCGCCAGATATTGAGTTACAAATTTTCTCCCCATTTTTCCCCTACCCACTGCCCCAAAATAGCAGTCCCGCAGGATATTCCCTCCTCCAATCTGCTCTCTCCCATATTTTCTCCCATACCCCTTTCAACTTTTCCAGTGGATCTCTATGCTCCAGAACCTGTATATCTTATTTCCCAATTACATGTAAAACAGTATTAATAATAGTATATATATATATATATATATATATATATACATACATATTTGAATATTTGATTTTAAAGCTTTGAATTCCAGATTCATTTCCTTCCTCCCTTGACACCCACCCTTACTGGGAAGATAAGCAGTTCAGTATAGGTTGTACATGTGTGGCTAATGCAAAGCAATAACATAGTAGATATCTTGTAAAAGACTGATTATATTTCCCTCCCTCCTATCCCACCTCCCACTTGTTCTATTCTCTACTTTGATCCCGTCCCTTTTCAAGAGTAGGTGCTTCCAACTTCCCTCCCCCCCAGCCTGCCCTCCCTTCCATCATCCCCCCTCTCATCCCCTTCCCCCACTACTCTCCTGGGGGGGGTGAAATACCCTATTTAGTATGTGTTTCACTCCCTCCTCAAGCCAAATTCAATGGGAATAAGTTTGACCCATTCCCTTTTGCCTTCCTATTCTTCCCTTCCATTGTAACCATTTTCCCTTGCATCTTCTATATCAGTTTACCCCATTCTGTCTCTCCCCATTTCCTCTCATTATATTCCTCTCTCACCTCTTAATTTCACCTTTTAAGTATCATCCTTTCCTCTTAAATTGGTCCTGTGCCCTCTATCTATGTGTACCTGTAAACATATAAACACACATTCACATATGTATTCATATGCCCATATACCCTGATATATATATATATATGTATATATATATATATATTTCTATTCCCTTCAACTACTGAGAAAAGTTTCATAAGTTACAATTATTGTTTTTCCATGTAGGAATGTTAATAGTTCAATTTTGATAAGTTCCTTATGATTTCTTTTCCCTGTTTACCTTCTCATGCTTCTCTTGCTTCTTGTATCTGAATGTCAAATTTTCTATTTGACTCTGGTTTTTTCAGCAAGAATGTTTGAAAGTCCTCTATTCCACTGAATAACCATATTTTCCCCTGAAACATGATACTCAGTTTTGCTGGGTAGGTGACTCTTGGTTTTAATCCCAGCTCCTTTGCCCGCTGGAATATCATATTCCAACCCCTTCGATCCCTCAGTGTAGAAGCTGCCAGGTCTTGGGTCATCCTGATTGTGTTTCCACAATATTCAAATTGTTTCTTCCTGGCTGCTTGTAATATTCTCTCCTTGATGTGGGAATTTCAGAACCTGGCTATAATATTCCTAGGAGTTTTCTTTTTGGGGTCTTTTTCAGGAGGTGATAGGTGGATTCTTTCAACCTCTATTTTGCCCTCAGGTTCTAAAACATCAGGGCAGTTTTCTTTGAGAACTTCCTGGAGGATGATTTCTAGGTTCTTACTTTGATCATGGCTTTCAGGTAGTCCAATAATTTTTAAATTATCACTCCTGGATCTATTTTCCAGGTCAGTGGTTTTTCCCATGAGATATTTTACCTTGCTGTCTATTCTTTCATTTGTTTGGATCTGTTTAGCAGCATCTTGATTTCTCATAAAGTCATTAGCTTCCATTTGCTCCAATCTAATTCTGAAGCAATGATTTTCCTCATTGAGCTTTTGAGATTCTTTTTCCATCTGGTAAATTCGGCTTTTTAAGGTATTCTTCTCCTCATTGCCTTTTTGAGCCTCTTTTTCCATTTGAGTTAGTCTGTTTTTTAAGGTGGTATTTTCCTCAGTCAGGCTGTTGACTGTCATTTTATAATTTTCTTGCATCATTCTCATTTCTCTTCCCAATTTTTCATCCACTTCTCTTATCTGCTTCATAAAGTCCTATATGGACTGTAACCAGCTTGTATTTTCCCTTGAAGCTTTTGGTGCAGGAGTTCTAACTTCACTGTTTTCCTCCTGTTCCATGCCTTGCTCCTTCTTATCCCCAAAATAGGAGTCTAACGTTGGAATCTTCTGTCTGCTTTGTTTCCTTTGCCTGGTCATGTCGCCCCTCATTCACTTGACCCCTGGGCTTTTTGCCACAGTAGGACTCTGCCACCAGACAGGTGAGCTTTCCTCCCAAACACTGGGGTTTTCTCAGCTGCTGGACGTATTAGATGGCTGCCCTCTCTGAGGTCTCCACATGCTCTGGAAAGCTGGACACACACCCCAGGACCTCCACCCTCAACTGCAATCCAGATCCAAGCAGGTTAAAGCAAGAGCGATTATCCCTCAGACTGGTGCTTGGTCCCCCTATACTCTGCAGGCCAGGAGCTGAAGCTGCCCCTTGGCACTGGCTGGCTGTGCCAGGCGTCTCAGCAGCTTCTCGCTTCAGGGACAAAAGCCATGCACTCCCACTTACTGGGTCCCAAAGTCCAGACTGCACTGACCTCTCACTTTGTTCTTCGCATCTATGTATTGATAAATCTGGAAACGGCCACAGCTGCTGCTGATCTGGAGTCCCTCTGGCCGGAGGCTGGTCAGGCCTGCCCTGGGGCTAAAGCCTTGGTGTGAGCACTGCGCTGGCCGATTCCTGCTGGCCTGCCGGGCTGTCCTCAGCGGGACGGTTAGCTTCTCTGTGTCATTTTGTGGGTTCTGCAGTTCCAAAGTTTGTTTAGAGTTCCCTTTTTACATGGATTGGGGAAGGTGGAAGATGAAGCTGCAGGGAGGTTGTGTTTCTACTCCGCCATCTTGACTCCGCCCCCGCAATTTATGATCTTAGAGAGTTGTTTATGGCATTGAGAGATGAAATGACTTTCTGTATCAACAATGAAGTATTCACACTGTTTACAGTAACTATAAATATGCTAATATGGTTATTAATCACAAAATATACCAGGATCTCTACATGGGGAATAAAGCTAGAACATTTATTCAAATACCAGAAAACTGAGTCCCAAAACCAGAAAGTTAAAGCCATCACTGTAGTTATGAAATTGGCACATGTAGTTAATGTAGTAAACACCCACATTCTCAAGCCTTCAAAACAGAAAAGGCTACCTCAGGCAAAGGAAACTGAGGCCAGTATCTAAATTAGTGACAATCAATTGTATTACCCTACCTAACATCATCAGCTTCTTTTAATATTCCATGAGTATCTAAGGTTTGGTTTTGATTCTGATAAATAGAAAATTTCATGTCTTGTACCAATTATATTTAGAAAGTAGAATGAAAATTCATTCTGAAATGGCTAACATTGGGTCTCTCAATCTCAGGATGTTCCTTGAGCAGCTGACATTGAAGATGGATATTAGTTTTCCTACATTTCCCAACTTCAGAGCACCTGTAGCTCTGTCATGGACAAAGCCCTTCTATTTTAGGATTTATATTAATTTTATTTTTCCAATGCAAATGTCAGCACACTGACAGAAAATGTTTCGGTCTACTGTGTCTTACTTGCCTACTCAGATAAATTCAAACTTGCTCTCTAATTTATGGGCTCCATTAGATACTGGGGGCAGCAGTAACACAGTCCCAGATTTTAAAGTAATTTGTAACCACTTTCCTGGTAAATCCCTTCCTGACCAATCAGTAATGCTATCTCTTTATAAAAAATGTGGACAAGCAGCGGGAAATTTTATAGACCTATAATTTTAAAAGAATCCTGCACAAATGCAGGTCTGAACATTATTTTTTCATTCTAAAGAACATCAAATTTATTGAAAAGTGATTGCGAGAAATTTAAAAGGAAAGAGAAGTAAGATGAGGTAGTTTCTGAAGACTGACTATAATAAGTGAGTAAAGGAAACTGATCAATTGTTCAATCTGAGAGAAACTCATTAAGGGAGAGTCTGAATGAATCAGGTTTCTCCCTAATGCTTAAAAATACTATTTATATTTTTCTCTGAAAATAAAGGTATAATAAATATGAAATTTCTTTTTCATTATTATTTAAATTTAAAATACCCTAGTCCATCAACTTTTTCATCCTGCTTCATTTTCATTTTTAGTACATAAAATTATGAATATATTATTTCACTCAGATCATTTTCTCTAGGACTGTGGGCAGTCATTTACTTACTAGTTTATTCAAAACATTCTCTCATTCTATTATAGGTAGACTTTTCTTTCTCTTGGCTTGACTGAGCTGCCAACTATATCATTGCTAATCAGGGTTACTGGGGTTAAGCCCATATAGAGCTATTGACTAAACAGTATTTTGCATATATATATATATATCCATATGCAAATGCATATGTATACAGAATTAACACAGGTGTATGTATGAGTGCATACATATATTCATACATATATGTCTGTGTGTATATACATACACCCAAACACACACATACACCCCCACACACCTATATATATTTGTTCTAAATACACTTGACATCAACAAAGCATGTCTAAAGGTATAGAAATGAGTTTTGTAGTTAGATGTTTATTCATTTTCAGTTGTTTATCCTTTTCTGAGCTCTGAAGTAAATTTTGGAACTTGGCTTTCTAGTTTTTTGTTTTGGAGGGGGAGGGAAGCGAGGCAGTTTGGGTTAAGTGATTTGCCCAAGATCATACAACTAGTAAGTGTGTCAAGTGTCTGAGGTTGGATTTGAACTCACGTCCTCCTGACTCTAAGGTTTGTTCTCTATTCACTGTGTCACCTAGCTGCCCTGAATTTTGGAACCTGGAAGAAGGAAGGAAGGAAATAAGGATTTCTTTAGCACCTACTATGTGTCAGGCACTAGGCTAAGCATTTAACTAATATTTTCTCATTTGATTCTCACAATATCCCTGGGAGGTAGGGTGCTATTATTACTCCCATTTTCTAAAGTGCTACAAAAATACTTGAATCCTTACGGGTATTAAAGGTTAAACATCTTATTGTGAAAATAATCAATTATTATTACCTTTCTAAATCTCTCCCAGTGTTTGTTTTTCAATAAGTTCCAGTCACTATCGATTCAATTAAGAAGCACAAGAGACAGAATTGAAACCAAAAAAAAGTCAAATTAGTTTCCTTCCTTCCTTCCTTCCTTCCTTCCTTCCTTCCTTCCTTCCTT
>NW_027187316.1:321530-333614 GCF_028583685.1 Petaurus breviceps papuanus
CTTTCTTTCTTTCTTTCTTTCTTTCTTTCTTTCTTTCTTTCTTTCTTTCTTTCTTTCTTTCTTTCTTTCTTTCTTTCTTTCTTTCTTTCTTTCTTTCTTTCTTTCTTTCTTCAATCCCATCCTGTGTTTCTCTATGTCTATGTCTACATATAAATATATAATCAATTCAGTTAGATTTAGAGAATTGCCTGGAGGTGCTGAGAGATTAAGTGATTTGCCTATGATCATACAGTTATTATAGATATCAGAGACAGAACGTGATGCTTGGTTTTATTAACACGATGAAATTATCTATTTTAAGAAAGAAGAAAATTGTTACCATAAAAACAAATAAATTGCTTTTTAGCCCAACTTTGAAAACATTCTTGGATTAGCACAAGAACATGGTCTAACTTAAAATAATGTATGTAAGAAGAATTTTCCATCCAGTTTAGGCATTGTATTCAATTTAGATTTTTAAATATTAACCTGCTATTTTTTTTAGTCTATATACAGAGGTGTCTACAAGCCCCAAACTTGGATTAAAGTCTTGATTTAGTCATTTAGTAGCCTTGTTTTTTTTTCAATCTCTATTTAGAGTCTAAATATATAGATAACACTTCTTGGGGTAACAAATTTCAGACATTTAGTATCTGCTTTTTAGATTATTCTTTTTATGAGTCCACTTGGCAGTTCTAAAAATTTAATTTAAAAGAAATGTGATTTGTTATGAAGAGACAGAGTTATGCTTACCAAGACAACTAGCATTATTTCAAAATTTGGTGGTGGTGGGTTAGAGAACTTTAGGAAGTTATTAGGGAAAATTGATACATCAACTTTACTTAATATTATTCTCTATCTTTATTTCTCTAGAATCCTCCTTCAAATTTCCAATTGGGGACACCTGTAGTTCAAAGAAAAGATAACTAGATCTAGAGTCTAGGCAGTTTGCTTGGAAATTCTTCTTACTAAACTGTGTGATCTTGGGAAAGTCATTGAATTTCTTAATTTTGCTTCTTTGAATTTTCTCTTCAGCTAAATCAGAATGATATATGAGGGAAGTACTCTATTTTCAAAGTACTAAAAGACTAAATACAGTTATCCTTTCCACATATCTACTCTAACTGTCTGGTTTTGATACATAACAGGTCGTGATAAGAAATTAAATGGGAATTTTGGGGGGAGTTTTGTGGAAGCCAAAGACAACATGGGAGGGGCAGCAGATGACACAGAAGAAGTTAAGAAACTCAGAAATGCATAAAATATATGTGTAGTATTGTATAATATCAAGAAAAAAGAGAAGTACATTCATGAAGTTGGAAGACTTTTCTGGCAGAAAGGGAGGGCCAGAAAATTTTATGAGGATTTTCTAAATTCTTGGTGTGCTGTGCCCCTAATCCTGCGCAGAAGGGATAACTATAAGACTAAAATAATAGTAATTATAATGGATCTTGTCCAAGGATAGAAAAATATAAGGCATAATTCATTCTCTAATATTCTTTAAGATAATACTGCTGTTAACATTATCTTTATTATTTGCTTTAGCATTTCATTGAATTTAACAAACATTTATTAAGGAACTTCTGTGTGCAGAGATTGATGCTATGTGCTGAGGGAGATAGAAAATTTAAGTTAGTAGATATAAAGTCTTTCTTCTTAAAGGGAATGAAATCAAGGAGGCACTGAAGGAGAAAGGGAAAATTATATGAGAAAATCCATGAGTTTCCTCTTTATTTTCCCCTTCAATAGATTCCTGATCTGCCATTCCATTCCATTCCATCCTTGTAGCCAAGAGCATAGAAACTGCTCAGAATGGGAGCTCTTGGTGAGATAGGAGGTCTCAACAATTTCTTTTGTTTGTTTGCCACTCTTGCCACGGCTACTGAGTCTATGTGTGTCAAAAGCAGAGATGGGCCAGGCCTGGGAGAGCAGTGTTGGCTGAGACCGAGGACTGCAGGGGAGATGCATCCAAGGCTCTGGAGATGTGAAAGACCAGAAACCAGAAGCAAAAACACTGAGACTAGACTGCATTGGTAGTTGCAATGAAACCTCTGTAGCTGACCAGCTTGGTGACCAATTCCCAGCTTTAGCACTTCTCCCTTATTTTTTCCATTTGTGAAGCTAATTTCCATGGTCTTCTAACATGAGGTTTCTTTTTTTGTCTGTATTTCTTTCCCCCCCATCTACTGGTTGGGGTGAGACTTTGCTGGGACTCATTGATCTGATTCATACTAAATTGCCAAGCATTCAAACTCTGCTTCATAAAGTGTACCTCTGATGGACTGGCCATGTTGTTTGAATGCATAACATATGCTTGCTAAAAAGACTTTATGGAGAGCTTGTGTTCATGTGGTGGTGAGCAGAAGCAACACAAGGACACTCTCAAGGTCTCTCTCAAGAACTTTGGAATTGATTGTGTGGCCTGGGAGGCACTGGCACAGGACGGCTCAGCATGGCGTGCCCACATCAGAAAGAGAAGGTGCTGTGCTCTATGACAAAGCAGAATTGAAACAGCTCAAAGGAAATGCAGGATGCACAAATTTGGAGAATCCACCCCAAATGTTCACACGGACTATTTGTGCCAGACCTGGGGTAGAGCATTCCGAGCTCGCATTGGTGTGATCAGTCACCATCAGACACATTAAAACTTGACTTTAGCATAGTGATGTCATGTTGGTCCTCTTGGAGAGCAAAGGACAACCAACCATGGCTAAGACTGGTTAAGAGACAGATTTTCCAGACAAGAGTCACTTGCCAAATTGAGATTTCCAAATTATTAAAATTTTAGAGTCCCTCCCTCCCTTCCCCCCCGCCTCCAAATTAGACCTAGATCCATGTTGAATTAAGGCCATCAAATGTATGCTACTTTTCCTGCCAGCTCTGGGAGGTGAATGGAACAGTCAGGCACTTTACCTTGTAGTCATGTGCCCTCTGGTGAGCAGTGAGGATACTATAATTATCGGGAAAGCTCGAGGTAGACCCACTAGACCCTTTTTGATGAAACCACTGGACTGACAGTGACGATATACCTTGTGGGCAAAGTATATAATACACTCCCTAGATGGCTAATTAATTATTTAATTAATCAATAGAGTAGTAGTTCGCTTTTGTTGTAAGTAGTAGAAAACAGGACAATAAGCCAGCTCCACACAAGCATCTATTGCTATGGCAGAATCTCAAGTGCCATCCAGAACAATGACCAAGCATACATCTATCCAACATCAATGTCATATAAATTATACCATCCAATACCCATCCTTATCGAACTTTAGTTGAGGTATATGATGCATATTGCAAAATGCATGGCATTTTCATCAGGGTAGCAAGGTGGCAGCATTAAACTGGCAATGTGGCATAAGGAATGGAGAACTGTCCTTATGGTGAGGAAGACTTGGGTTTGAATCCTACTTCTGAAACACACTTGCTGTGTGAACCTGGACAAGTCATTTAAATTCTTATGCCCCAGACAATTCTCTAGAATTATAAACTGCAAAACATTTGCCAATTTGTATTGGTAGAGGGAGTTTCCTTACTGGTAGTTACCTAGATCAATGAAATCAACCGGTCTGAATTTCTGTGCCCTCCTCTTCCCCCCAAGAAAGGTGTTTCTAGAAGGTGTAAGTAATAATCTTAGAGAACAGTCAAGAGTCAAGACATGTCACCGTTTTCAATATAAGACTATGCATTAAGTAACACTTTTTTTTTTGCTTTTTGGAGGGCAATTGGGGTTAAGCGACTCGCCCAAGGTCACACAGCTAGTTTTTGTGTTAAGTGTCTGAGGCCAGATTTGAACTCAGGTCTTCCTGACGCCAGGGCCAGTGCTCTATTCACTGCACTATCTAGCTGCCCCATAAGTAATACTTTTCAGTTAGACTACACAGGTATTTATTAAATACCCATTATATGCCAGGCTATACCTCAATTTTATTAATTGTAACAGCATCTAATAAATTTGAAAAATAATAGGACATATACTTGAGAAAATACTATTTAGTCTACAGAAGATGTATTTACTTATTTACAGATTCTGATGTGCATTTGGGGATACTTCGTAAAAAAATCAACAGCCCTTGACCCACAGGTTGCCTTAGTTTCACTATCTTAGGCCAATCCTTGAACTCTGAAGGAAATAAGTTTATGAATAGACATAGCATTCCTGCTCTTAGGTGAGTCTGTGTATACATAGAGAGTTGAGTTGTAAACAAAAGAGATAACACTAAAATAGAAAGAATAGTGACTGACTTGGAACTTTAGTGCTGGAGTTAGCCACACTGCTAGAAGAGCTGTAATCACTGTCTTAGATAAGGGCCCTGGATTTCTGGTCATAGAACCTTGCTTCAAATTCAGTATCTGACACTTCAGGTAGCCTCACTGTACCTCAGCCTCCTCATTTGTAAAGGGAGCAGGTTGAACTAGGTGCTCTTCCAATTCTATATCTTTAACCCAATATCCTAATATCAAGGATGCTTAGGCTTGTCCCAGATGACTGAGAAAGGTCATTTAGCCTCACTGAGGCTGTTTCCTCATCTATGCAATGAGTTCAGTTTAGGTGTGCTCTAAATTTTCATCCAGTTCCAGATAATTTGCTCTTATATTTAGGTTACAGCTTTAGCATAAATGCTTCCATTTTTGAAAATGATCCTCCATTAGGTTTAAAGTGAGAGAGCATATAATGTAGCTTTTCTTCCTTGCTTTAGTGTTTGAAGTCGTTACACTTTTTTGTAGTGATCTCATGATGTTCCCCTTCTGGTGCTCCAGAAGGCGTTGCCTTCAACAACAACATTTGTCCTCTAGCTTCTTATAACCTCTTCTTACTTTGTTTTATTGTTGTACACAAATTTACAATTCTGACTCACAGTAGGGCAGTCTTGCAAAGTGATGATCCTCAAAATTACAGCTATTGAACAAAATCTTTGAGCAATCTGACTTAGCAAACAAAAAGTAGTTTTTATTCCACAACATATGATGTTACGACATTGATTAGGAGAAGATACTGACCACACCAAGGGGGGATGGTAGGTAGACTAAGCTGGTGAAAATCATATCATTAGATGGTTAAAGTTGTGCTGCTTTAGTCTGGGAGCAGCTTGATGGAAGTTCTGATAGCTAAGGATATTAGGTAACACAAATATAGATTATTGAATGTCCATGATGGAATGATGGAACCTCAATTTACTATTACTTGCTACTTATAGTATTACAGGATTACAAATTTAGAGCTGGAAGGAACATCGAGAGCCATTTTGCACAAAGTTCTCATTTTTAAGGTGAGAAAACCGAAGCCCAGAGATTTTATTTAACTTGTTTGATGCCACATAGGTGCTACTAATATAGAATTTAAATTCAGGTCCTCTGGATAGAAATTAGGCATTATTTCCATTGTCTCCCATAAAGACTGTTTGGTATTTGCTAGTTGTTTCAGATTGCAAATTATTGCAAATTAGTACAATTCTTTTGGACTGTTTAAGGGATAGATTTTCCAAGAATTTGTGGGTAGGGGCTAAAGTCTAGAGATGTGAGACACCTATCAAAGTAACCCAATCCCTTTTTTTTGCCATCAGCATCTCTTTATATAAGTATCACAAGGAGAAAATAGGAAGAAGAGAATGGGGTTGGAGGAAGTATTCTGGAAGTGATTGAATGTTCTGAGAATGTGCTCAGATATAAGAGAAATTAAGTATATAACCCCCCCCCCCAAATCCCTACCTCAGACACTGGAGAGAGAAGAGCTAGATGATAAGAGAAGAGCTATAGGTTGAGCAAAAGTAGGAGGTATTTGTTTTAACCAGTGCATTATTCTAGAAATGATAGGCACTGGGAAAGCATTTGTCTTTAAAGCCTGTGCTGCATGGTAAGGTGAGAAGAGCACTGGATTTTTGAGTTCCTGGTCCTTGGATAAAATCAGAGCTTTGTTCACACTTCCTGTGTAAACTTGAGCAAGTCACTTGGCTTTGGTTTCTTTATTTAAATGAAGAGGTTGTACTGACTAACCTCTAATGGTCTAACGGTCTTAGGTTTGTTTTTTTTTTGCTTTTTGGAAGGGCAATTGTGGGTTAAGTGACTTGCCCAAGGTCACACAGCTAGTAAGTGTTAAATGTTTGAGGCCAGATTTGAACTCAGGTCCTCCTGACTCCAGGGCTGGTGCTGGTCTTCCTAGTTCTAAATCTCTAATTCTCCCAAACCAGGGTTGGGAAACCTACAGCCTTGAGGCTGTAGCAGCAAGCACCCCAGCATCCCCAGGATGGCTGCCAACACAGGTTCTTAGATCTGCTTTTCTAAAGGAAAGTAACTCAAAATGGGTTAACAATCTTGCTTTAATCAAACATATGTAATTTACCTAGTTCAGGGGAAAAAGTTCCCTGAACTTCAGAGAATACAAACAAGTTACAAGCAGACAGAGAAACAGATCAGTAGACAGGCTTCCAGCTGCCTGACCATGATATCCACACCTAGTCAGTTACCAGAGAGGGAAGCACCAGCATCTGGGTTTTCAAAGCTAAGGGGGCTCAACGGCTGCCCAGAGTCTAGTCAGATCACACAACTCTTCTCAAAGTGAACCCCAAAACAAAACCTCACATCAGGGTGTATACAACCTTCTCCTGGCTCAGAGAATGTCACAGCCCTCTTGACCCACTGTCCAATCAAAAATCAACAAGGTGTGGGCATTCCTGAAAAACAAGCCTCCTGCCACAGGCTCCATGTGACCACATTCAGCCTGTTAGGAGGCAGAGTATATTTTCAAATCAGGGAAGGTTCTCAGAGTCACTTAAACCTATCAAGGGGCCAAGGGGCAGGGAAGATCTTAGATTCCAGTTCCCATAACAGAGGCCACATGTGGTCCTCTAGGTTCTCAAGTGCTGTCCTTTGACTGAATCTAAACTTCACACAACAAGGATTTGTTCCATAAAACTTGGACTCAGTCAAAAGGCCACACCTGAGGACCTAGAAGGCCACATGTGGCTTCAGGGTCTTAGGTTCCACACCTCTGTCTTACATCTTTTCTGTGCCACTATTCACTTTAGATATCTAATGCTCTCATTCTTTCTAACCTCTCTTCATGCAAAACCTCAGTTCAACAAAGTCTGATAAATTTATTTACACAAAGGTCTAAATGACTGATAAGCTTGAACTGAATCCTCTCTCAGGGACATTTATGTTTTAACCAGAAGATAAACTCTTAAGTCAAAGTTACTGAAATAGTTAGGATTTATATACTTCTTTACAAATGTTTAAAAATGATTTTATCTGATCCTTACAATTCTGGTTGAGTAAGCATTATCATTATCCCTATTTTATAGAAGAGGAAATTGATGTTAGCAAAAGTTAAGTAAGTTGTCAGGAAAATATGGCTAGTAACTGTCAGAAGCAGAATTTGAACTCAGATCTTTCAGATTGAATCTGTAATTATAGTACCTGTCACAAAACAAATAACGGTGTGGTTGGTGATGGTGATGATAATGATATAATTTGTCATTCAGTAGTTTTCAGTTGTATTTGACTCTTTGTGACCCCATTTGGGGTTTTCTTGTCAAGATACTGGAGTGGTTTGCTATTTCCTCCTCTAGTTCACTTTAAACACAAGGTAACTGAGGCAAACAGGGTTAAGTGCTTTGTTCAGAGTCATGTGTCTAGTAAGTGTCTGAGGCAGGGGTGGGGAACCTGCAGGCTTGAGGCCACATGTGGTCCTCTAGGTCCTCAAGTGTGGCCCTTTCACTGAATCCAAACTTCTTAAATGATAAGTGTCTAAGGCTGGATTTGAGCTCAGGAAGAGGAGTCTTACCATATCTAAGTCTGGCACTCTATACATTATGCCATCTAGCTGCACTTGATGATGGATACATACTGATATAAATGATGAGAGAATATTTTTTTGGGGGGGGAAGAGTTTCTTAGGTAAGTAAATTTCATTTCATTCCACTCCATTCATTCAATTCAACAAGTACTTGCTATGGTCTACTTTGCTCAAGATTGAGGAAACAAAGAAGGATACAATCAATCTATTAACAAGCATATATTAAGTGCCGAGCATATGGTGCACTGTGCAAGGTGCTAGGGATACAGAGACCAATAATGAAACAATCTCTGTTTCAAGAAGTTTGCCCTCTTGGGAAAGACACCATGTACATAAAGATGTGCATAGAATTAATACAAAAAAGTATTGGTAACTGAATAAAAGGTAATCAGGGGCTGTAAGAACTAGCAATTGAAGGAGTTAGTAAAGACTAGAGAGATGATGGTGCTGGAGCTTCATCTTTTTTTTGCTTTTTGGAGGGGGGAAGGCAGGGCAATTGGGGTTAAGTGACTTGCCCATGGCCACACAGCTAGTAAGTGTTAAGTGTCTGAGTTTGGATTTGAATTCAGGTCCTTCTGACTTCAGGGCCAGTGCTTTATTCACTGTGCCACCTAACCACCCCTGGCTGGAGCTTCATCTTGAAGGAAGTGAGAGAATTGATGAGGTAGAGCGGAGGAGAGACTGCCTTCCAGGGATAAGAGATGGCTAGACACTTTCAAAGGATAATGTCTAGAAATGGAGTACCATGAGGCTAAACTCCTGAGCAGAAGTGTCAGGTCTACAACACTTTCTAGTATCATTGGAACCAGATTAAAATGTAATTGGGAAATATTGAATGAAATAAATAAAATGTAATAAAATTTAGTTAGTGTTAATGTGTGGTTTGCTAAGTCAACATATGCCCTCAGGAATTCTTATGTATGTTTTATTACCCTTCCTTTCTATTTGAGTTTGACACCATTACTTTATAGTGTGGGAAGGGGATTAATGCATAACAAGGGTGGAAATATGGCTTGTAGCCAGGCTATCAAAGTTTTTTTTTTTCTTTTTGGAGGAGGAGTTAAGTGACTTGTCTGAAGTCACAAGGCTAGTAAGTGTTAAGTGTCTGAGGCTGGATTTGAACTCAAGTCCTCCTGTCTTCAGCTCTGGTGCTCTATTCACTGCACCACCTAGCTGCCCCAGTTTTTTTTTTAATAAATTTTTGTTGATGTCTTCTATTTCTTTTATCATCATAGCTATCCCAAGTATCCCTTTCCCTCTCAGAGAGCCATTTTATATAAAGGAGTATTTCTTAAAGATGAAAAAAAATCAGTCCAACTGAAAACAATTCGAAAACAGGTGCATTGTGTAACACTTGTATCCTTTCCACCATTATGAAGAGCTGGTTTTGAGGTGTTTTCTCATATCTTTTCATTTAAATCAAGTCTGATCTTTATAATTTTACATTAACATACAGTTTTTGCAAAAGTTCTACATCATACTGAGAAATAGAAATTTTCTTTTGGAATCCAATTTAGAAGATCTCATAAATCTTTTAACTCTGGTTTATGCAGCAATTTGTTCAGTTTCATATTTCCCCTTTTATCTTTCTGTTAGACTTATCCAAAACTGAGAAAGGGATATTGAAAGCTCTTGTTATTATGTTGCCATCTTTGTCATCTCATAGCTTGGATATTTCCTTTATGAATTTGGATGCTAAGATATTTGGAGCATATTATTTTATTACTGATATTGTTTTTTTTTCCTATGGTTCCTTTCTACATCACTTAGTTTTCTTGTTTATCCCCTTTTATTTTTAGAATGTTTGTTTTTGCTTTGTCAGCACGATTACAACTTTTTTATTCACTTGATGTGTAGTAAAATTTTTCCCATCCTCTTAAGTTTATTTTGTATATGTCTTTTATTTTTTATGTTTCCTGTAAGCAACAGATTATAGTTTTGTTTTCTTATCCAATCTGTCATCTTTTTCATTTTATTGGTTTGTTTAATTCATTCACGTTTAAAGTTATGAGAGATAGGCTTATATATTTATATATTTTCCTCATTTGCCTCTAATATTAGTTTTTTCAAGTTATTATTTTCCCCCTTTTCTGCTGTAAACTCAGTTTCCTCAGTTACTTTAGCTTAATCTCTCTCTTTTTTAATTCCCTCTGACCACATCTACTGACAGGGACCCATCTCCCTTCACAGACTATGTCTCTTTTACCAAAAGATCATTTATTAGTGGAACCCCTTCCTTCCACTAAAGCAAGACCTTTTTCTCTCCCCTGCCCCTGCCTTTTCAATTCTTTACTCCTCCCCTTGTATGTTTATCTCTTCTTGAGACTAAAGGGATCACCTTCCTCTCATTACTCACCTTCAATTTGGTCTGAGCCTGTCACACATTTGTACATATTCCACCTTTCATGTACCCTCCTATTTTGTAATGTACTCCTCCCCTACCCCCAACCAAAAATTGATTCATCTGTAGGCAGGATGTCTCCAAGTTCTGTCCATAATGTCTAAGACCTATCTCTTCTTTGTTACCTCCTTGAGACTTCTGCCTTTATTGCTGTCTCTTTGTATACCTTTAGAAAAGTGTTTTTATAATTTTTTATTTTTTTTACTGGCCAGTCTCTCATTGGTCCCTTTGCTGTCACTCTTACTGTTGCTGTCTTTGGCTGATGCATTTATTCACACCCCCCCCCCCCCCTTTTTTTTTTTTTTTTTTTTTTTGGGGGCTTTTTTTTTAGGAAAAAATTAGGTTTTTTTTTTTTTTTATTTTTTCTAGCCTGTTTTTTTTTTGACCCTTTTTTTTCCTCTTTTCTGTTTCTTTTTTTGGTTTTTCCATTTTTTCCCCCCCCCCCCCCCCCGTATTATTATTATTATTTAGTTTAGGGTGCATTTTCTTTCAAAACACATAGGGTCTTTTCTTTCTAACAATGTTTCAAACATCTCTATTTTTGAACATCCTTATTTTTTCACTTATGGGTAATCTCAGATTTACAAGATAGGTCTTCCTGTGCTGCATTCTGATCTGTGTTGTTCTTCAGAACATATTATTCCATTTCCTTCTATGTTTTCTAGTGGGTGCAGAATAGTCTTGTGTTATTTGAATGTCCTTTACTTTGCATTTGAGGATTTTTTCCCCCTGACAGCTTGCAGATCTTGTTTCTGAATCGAATTATTACATTAAACACTAGGTGTCTTGGAGTTTGCAGTCTTCAGTTTTTTTTTTTCTGGAGGCAATCTATGAATTCTTTCAATTTTAATTTCATTTTCTGTATTTGGAAATGCTGGGCAGTTCTTGTATTATTTCTTGCATTATGGTGTTCCGGTTTTTCATCTTACTATGTTCTTTTGGGTGACATATAATCTTTATTTTGTCTCTCTGAATACTTTCTTCAAGATCAGTATATTTTACTTGCATAGTGAACATATTTTGTTTTAGTATTATTGCTTTTTCCCCTTCTTCTAGATTGTCTATGACTCACTGGGAAGGATTTGCTATTGCTGACTCCAGTTTTTCTATTCTTTTGATTATATTTGCTATTCAGGCTATACAAGCTGCTCTCATAATTCTCATTTCTTTTGTGAACCAATCAGGAACAATGCATTGTGATTCTATGTTCTTCTAACATTCCATAGGTTACTCTGTTTCATTAAATGTTGAATTGTTTTCCTTTGTTTTGAAGGATTCCTAAATGCCTGAACTTGTTTATTATATCTAGAGGCCATATTTCCTTCTGTTGCTAATGTTTTCCCTGTTGATTTGTATTCAAGGTCTTTGGTCTTCTTCCAAAAATCTTTGGGAATTTCGAGCCCCCCCCCCCATTATTTTCCTTTATTGTTCACATTTGGATTCCCTTCCTCCTTGGGGGCTAGATCTCAAAGCATCTTGGTTTCTTCCCACACTGGACAATTCATAGTTCACAAGCCTAAGTCTTGGCCCCAAATAACTTTTTGGGGGGCATAATCGGTTTCAGCTGGATGCTGAGTTCTTTCCCTTAGCTTAGTAGAGCACTGCACATCTCCATAGCCACTATCTCCCCCTCCCCCCTCCCCCCCACTGTCCTGGTGTTCTGTACTTCTCCCTCTATTTCTAAGTTCTCTGCTCTAGCATTGGCAGTCCAGAAAACTGTCATACTGGTGCTACAGGGTAGATTTTCGTAGTTTGGATCTTCAAGGCATTAGAAGGAAGGGGAGACTGTGAAGTGGAGTTTTATTTCAAGGCCAGATATGTGTCCTGACCCTTTCCCTCTTTTCTTCCACTCCTTTGCAGAGATCTTTTGAAACCACAGACCACTGTCTGCCTAGGTGTTGGTTGTTTTTTT
>NW_027187316.1:334014-362533 GCF_028583685.1 Petaurus breviceps papuanus
GAGAGAGAGAGAGAGAGAGAGAGAGAGAGAGAGAGAGAGAGAGAAGGGACCTGGATGTGGGATTGGGTTTTGCAGAAAACTCATGCGTTAGGTCTTTAGGTTTTGTTGGGTCCTTGGGTCAGGTAGCATAGCCTTGGGAAGTAAGAGAGCTTAGTGAACTTGAGGTAGGCATCAGTTCATTTTTTTACTTTCTTTTGGATTCCAGGTAGCCATGGAAGTTGCTTAATCTTTTGCACATAATGTCTATTTTGGAGAAGTCTGAGAAGTTGTGGTTATCAGAGAAAATGTCTACTCCTCCACCTTACTAATTACATGACCTGACTGTCAAAAGTTTTAAAGGTTAAACAGAAGTTTTTAATTTGAGTCTAAATGAAAGAGAGGCCTCTGAAGTTGATTGAATAAGGGAATGACCTGTTTAGGGAAAGTAACTTTGATAGTCATATGAATGATAGATTGGGGTAAAGGGAGACTTGAGACAGGAAGACCAATTAGGAGGCCATTGCAATAGTCCAGGCAAGGAATATGTCCTAAGGTAACAGCTATGTGATTATATAGATATGAGAGACATGTTGGAAATAGAGATGGAAAGATTTAGCAGCTGTCTGGATGGAAGTCCTTGCTGTCAAAGAGTTTCAGTTAAATAATGAAAGATGAGACATACACAGTTAATTAAGATACAGAGGAGAATGCAGCCAGGATAAAGGGAAGTTTCAAGCAAAGTGTTATGAGAAATTTGAAGAAAGAGAGATCACTAGCAGTTGGGGAGAAATGGAAAAATACAGCACACTCTTCAGATCATCAAGCAAGTGCCTGACCTTGTATGCAAGTTGGCTTGGCAAGAAAAGAAAGTTCGTGATAACTTTTGTTCCTGATTGAAAGGGAATTATATGAATTATTAATTATCTGAATGCTTATCTAGGTGAGCCTAAAACAGAGCTATAATCTATAATATCATGGATAAAAATCTTGATGGCCAACTCAGTAATATTAAGGAGTTAGTAATTATTCAATCTAACATAAAAGTGCAGTTATTTCTTCTTCAGCAGTTCTTAACCATGGGTCCCTGAAATGGATTCTAAAAATATTTTAATGACTATATATCAATATAACTTATTTACTTTGTAATCCTATGCATTTTATGACTTCAAAATATTAATCTGAGAAGAGGTCCATAGGTTTAATTACACTGCCAAAAAACTTTAGGAAAGAAAAGGTTAAGAAGCTTTTTCAGAAACTTGTATAAAAGTAGCATAGTGGATAGAATTTTGGACCTGGAGTACAGAAGTTGTGAGTTCAAATTCAGCCTCAGGTACTCCCTACCTGTATGACCTTGGACTAACTTCTCTTAGACTCAATTTCCTCATCTGTAAAATGAGGATAATAATAGCACCCACTTCCTAGGGTTGTTGTGAGGACCAAATGCGATAGTAATTGTAAAATACTTTGTAAACCTTTATGTAAATGTTAGCTTTATATTACTTGGGCACTGAAGGGGAAAGACAATTTATACTGCAATCTGTGAAATAGCCACCAGGTGGCAATCCAAGCTAGCTCTATGTGCCTCGAGAATCCTTAAGTCAGATTTAAACATAGGAGAAATGACCTGAGTTCCCCCTTTCTCCCGTTTCTGTGATCTATTTAATTTACGATAAGATAAAAAAATTTAAAGATCATTGTGCAATATTTCATAAATTAATAAAAACGGTTTCAATCCCCATTTCCATTTATATTCTAACCTCCCTATGCACCAACTTCCTAAGACCTAAAGAAATAGGCATTCACTTTATAGGTTAGATTGTATATGTTTAAGGGAATCAGAAAAAAAAATAAGACACGACAGGTAAAACTTTCTGGCCACTCCAGCACTTAATAACTTTGAAATCTGCACTTCTCATTCTTCCAGAACACATATGTCCAGAAACAGTTTGCAAAACGGAATTATTGGGCATTTTCTCTCTCAAAATCAGTGTCAAAAGGAAAGGAAATGGCATACACAGTCTCTCTATGTGATGGAATGGGGAGTCCCTCAGAAGCAGTGGTTACTTCCTGGCTGACCACCAGTGTAATCTACAGTCTTGTCATTATCCTTTGAATGAGTGATATCTCTCTTTTTTCATAGCATTGTTCATACTTCTTTTGTGGGACTCAGCAGATTCTATTTTATAGTTCTTTGTGACCATGCCTAATTCCTCTTCCCACTACACTGTTAGCACCTAATGTTAGTTAGGCTAACCAATTCATCTTCATGGTTCACACAGTCCTAGGTACTATTGTTGTTCATTTGTTTCAGTCACATCCGATTCTTTCTGACCCCATTTGGGGTTTTCTTGGTAAAGACACTAGAGTGGTTTGCAATTTTCTTCTCCAGCTCATTTTGCAGATAAGGAAATTGAGGCAAACAGGATTAAATGCCTTGTTCAGGGTCACACAACTAGTGTCTGAGGTCAGATTTGAACTCAGGAAGTTGAGTGTTCCTGACTCCAGGCCTGGTACTCTATCCTCTGAGCCACCTAGCTGCCCAAAGTGGGTACTTTAAAACATAATTATTGAATTATGAATTTGAAGGTACAGCATTCACAAATCAAACTTTTAAACTAAAGTAATTGGTGAGGCAGCATGTTGTAAGTGGATAGAAAGAGTAATGACTTGGGTTCAAATCTTGCCTCTCCCATATACCAATGTTACCCTTGGAACGTCACTTAATTTCTCAGTGGCCCAGGTACTTCTTAAGACTTCAGGTTGCAGAGTTGCTGATCTGCATTGGTGGAGCCAGTTTTTTTTCACCAAGATGCTCCCTGTACCAGTGAAGTCACTAATCCAGTACAAAAATACCGAAAAGTCCACTTTTCCTGCCCAAATCCCCCCAAATCTCAAATAGGTGATTCAATTTTCCTATAAGAACTCACAAAATGAACTTTTCTTTGAGATTTAAATTCTTGAATTTATTTCTCCTAATGTAGCTGTAGAGGTCTCTCTAAGTCCAGAATTTACTAGGATTTCCCTGTATGCGCATTTGATATAATTTTTAGCTTAGGAAATCCAAGCAAGGAAATCCTCTTTATAGGCAGCCTCAGGGTGGGCTACACTAAGTTAATAACATACCCTCTCATATGTTTTTAAAAATTATCCTTTTTATATGTGTCTGGGGGGTGAGGAGAGGTAATGTGAAGGGGGAAATCTGTTGTTAATAAAGATGAATTGTGAGAATTGTTCATGAGATGCATTGTCTGCAGAGCCAAGGGGAATTATTCATTAACAGTGATGCTGAAATGTTACCTCTGTTTTGAGATTAATATAGAATTCTTTTCAAGCAGCCCATTTGCAAAGTCATACCCTAATTTACCTCCTTTCAACCCCAAAAGGCATACACATGTCCAAAGTCCTTATTGTCATTCTCACCTGTCCTTAAGAGTTATTACATGAGCTAGATATTTTCTGCCCATAAATGCCCCCCTCCAAATACTATGAAAAATATAAATAAAGCAGAATTGATCCAATTTCTGTGTAGGTTCCATCTGACTCCTTTTTTTCTCAGATTAATTGGGCATTTGTTAATTAATGTAGGTGTTATTAGATTGTAATGTCCTTGAAAGTTGGGATTATTTCTGTTTTTTTCTTTGTATTGACAGTGCTTAGCACGGTGCCTGGCACACAGTAGTTAATAAATGCTTGTTGATTGATTGATGGACATATTTTCTCCCCCAAATGAATGCTATGACCTTGAAGGCAGAGACAATTTCACTATTTCACAGACCTGGGCATATAGTAGGTGTTTAATAAATGCTTTTTGATTGAGTGATGTCATAAATGCATTACAATGTGATATCAAACTGATTGCCATTTAGTGGGGACAACCTCAGGAAGATATTTATAAACTCTTTTCACTGATTTTATCATATGTGCATACCTTCTATAAGATGTTGACTCCATTACATCTTTGAGGTTGCAATTTTTGAGTTGCTATGGCTGCAGACATTTATCACCTCTTGGTTAGCCTTCAGAAGAGGAGCCTTTCTGACTTAGAGAAGGTGATTCTCAGAAAACAGACATGCAATCTATTGCTGGCTTCATCCTCTAAGCATTTCTACCCTGGTCAGAATCTGTCAGGACTCTGACATTGCTACCATAGATCTTGTGAATTACGTCTCCTTTGTGTTCCAATGTGGCATTGGAGTAGGGCTTCATTAGTGTACTAGACTATGGCAAAAACTTATGTATGAAAAGACCTTATGTGTTAAGGCCCCATGTGCTTCAAGGGGCTATCATAGTGTGACTTGAGGGAGGCAAAATTGATATCTTTAGCCTCTTTTCACCTTTTTTTTCTCCAAGGGAAACTTTAATTTTTCCCAGGAGGAGAGCAGCAAGTTGGGGACAGAGGCTACTCTACTTTCCTCAGGGACAGGGGTACTAAGCTAGAATTATAGCTCTCTGCTCCCTTAGATATTTTTAGTCTAGGAGATATGATCAGGTTCAAGCAAACTTCTGATTGCTATTTCACTAAATGAAAGGGAAAGAGGACTCCAAGTTTTATATGCAATTGTTGAATTCCTTGGCTTTCCCAAGAAATACCAGTTCCACATTAACACACAGAGTGAAAAGCAAATAAACCCATTCATCCAAATCATAGCAAAATTGAAATCAGAGAAAGTATACATAGGAGAATATTTGCCAGATAAAACAGAGTGAAGGAGCTATCCTTTTGAAGGAGAGAGAGATAACTTAACTCAGGGGTGGGGAACCTATGGCCTTGAGGCTACATGTGGCCCTCTAGGTCCTCCAGTGTGGCTTTTGGCCACATGTGGCCTCAAGACCATAGGTTCCCCACCCCTGAATCTTAGTTTAATGAAGAGATACTCTTGGATCTTGCTTAAGAGGAAACACTCTGCAGTCTCTAGTGTGGCAATCTGGGAATAGGGATATGATTTAAACTTCCAACTTCTCTAGTATCTTCCCAGAGTGATTTCCTTTGGCACCCTGAAGTGAGGTTAGCCTCTTTCATCTTCCCTCGGAAAGTTGGAATCTAGAAGTGTCCAAAGAGACTTAAAGCTTGAAGACTGTTGAAGACTGAATAAGGCTGAAACTCACCTGTTCTCACTAACTCCACTCTACCTTTCACCCAAGTAAAGGCATTCATCTCCCCCAAGGAGAGAGTCCCATACCAAAGGCCTTTGGGACAGGAGTTAGTTACACTTAGATGTAGAATGATGCCTGACCATTAAGGACCAAGGGACTCAGTATCAAAAGGAAATCATATATATTTTTCAATAGCTTCCAAATAGGTCTTCCTGCCTCCAGTTTTATATCTCTTAGGTTATCCTTCCTTCCATCTTCAGATTTATCTTTTGTATGCAAACAGGTTGTTATATCATTCCTCTGTTTAATGCCTTTCAGTGGCTTCCTACTGCCATCTGAGTATAGCTCAAACTCCTGGATGTGTGGATAGAGTGCTGAACCTGGAGCCAGAAAGACCTAAACTCAAATCCAGCATTGGACACTTTGTACTTGTGTGACTCTGATCATGTCACTTAACCTCTGTGTGCCTCAGTTTCCTTAACTATATAATGAGAGTAATAATAGCACTTATCTCCCATGATCATTGTGAGGATCAAATGAGATAATATTTGTAAAGAGTTTAGCATAGTGTTTGGCACATAGGAAGTGTTAAAAATAAATGCTTGTTACCTTTCCTTTCGTGGCATTCAGGGTCCTCCATAATCTGGTTCTATACTGATTTTTCAGACTTATCTCACACTATTATCCTTCAGTTCCATACTTCAGATAAACTGGATTACTCCTTAATATTCTCTCATATACTCTCAGTATTTTCCCACTTTTTTCCTCATGCCTAAAATGTAATTTCTTCCTGTAATTGTTGAATTTCTTTCAATCCTTTAAAATCAAACTCAAATGCTACCTTTTCCATTAAGCCTTCCTTGATCCCTCTAATCAGTAATGACTTCTATTTCTTTTGACTTCAACTAGCATTTTTCTTGCACCTTTTAAATTCATTTAACAGATATTATTTTGCATTATAACTAATGGGGGGTCAGAATGCAAAGGGAAAATGTTTGTACCTATGTTTTCATCAGTGTAGGGAACTCATGGTGAAGGAATTACCAAGTATTTATTTCTCTCTCTCTCTTTCACTTTTCCCTTTACTGAGAAAAAAGAATAAAAACTGTTAACAAATATGCATAGTCAAGCATTATGTCTCTGAATATGTCTTATTATACATATTAATACATCATCTATCAGAAAGTGCATAGCATGGTTTATTACTGGTCTTCTGGAATTATGGTTGATCATTATGTTGATCAGATTTTTTTTAATTTTTTAAAATGGTTTTTACAATGGTGATGTCATAGTATAAATTGTTCCCTTGGTTCTGCTCATTTAATTCTGTATAAGACCTTTCTTCATTCTTTGATCTCCATGGGATATAGATCTAGTAGTAGTATTGCTGAGTCAAAGGGTATTGGCAGTTTCATCACTTTCAGGGCATTCTTCTAAATTGCTTTCCAGAATGGCTTTACTAATTCACAGGCTCGACTAACAATGCATTAATGTGCCTATTTTCCTGCAGCTCCTTAAACATTTGTCATTTCTCCCCTCTTTTTGGGTAAAATTTTCCAATCTGATGGACGTGAGGTAGAATCTCAGAATTGTTCTAAATTGAATTTCTCTTTAGGAGTGATGTGGAGCATTTTTTAAAACATAACTACAGATAACTTAGATTTCTTCTTTTAGAGAGCTGCCTGTTCATATTCTTTGACCATTTATCAATTGGGGAAGGCTTTTATCCTCATAAATTTGAATCAGTTACTTATATATTTTGGAAGTAAGACATTTATCAGACAAGTTTGCTGCGAATATTTTTTCTCCTAGTTAACTATTTTCCTTCTAATCTTAGCTGAACTGGATTTTTTTCCTCTGCAACTTAGAATCTTAAAGAATTCCCTGGAATATTAAGCACCTAAGTAACTTCCCAAGAATCACACAGACAGTATGTGTCAGAAACAGATCTTGAACCCAGGATTTACTGCCTCTATTATAGCTTTCTAACCTCAACAGCATATTGTCTCATGACAAATTAACATTATTATCAGCAATAATAATAATGAGAATATTTCATAACAATATCTCACATTTTTTAAGAACTGAAGGCTCAGTCTGAGTTGATAGTAAGGAAAAATGAAGACTAAGTGGTTACCTTCAGGGTAGGGAAAGGTTTTGGGAAAGAGTTTCCATAGTAAGTAGTTTTCAGAGACCTTGTATCTAGACAATAAGTTTTAGTTTCAGATTCAGATTAGTTCTTCAACCAATCAATGAACAAGTGCTTTTTTTCTTTCTTAAAGTACCTTCAATAAAGCAGGCATTGAACTAGGCAGTGGGCCTATGAAGATAAAAAAAGAATAATCCTTACCATCAAAGTGTTTTAATTCTTATGGGGGTAGAAAGGTGGTGGAAATCAACATATTCACATATAAATAAATGCAAAATAACTATGTAACCTAAGCCTCGAAGTCCACTGGTGTAGGACTCTGTCCTCATTGATGGAGATCGATTACTCAATATCCCTTGTTTATGTGACAGGCAGAACTGGGGAGATCCAAGGAGTAGAGAGATCTGATATTTGCTAACTTCCAGTTTTGAGAGAGCAGATGCCCTTCCAACTTCTCTTCAGTCCCTGGAGGGAGAGAACGAACCAGAAAAACGTAGAGGGGCTGGCAATCTCTCTCTCATGTCCCTATCTCTAGTTTACTGCATTAGATATTTTAAAGAATTTCTCCTTTGGTGAGATCAGGGATCTCTCTTCACTCCTTTCTCTCCCTCTGTCCTTTTCTCCCTTCATCCCTCCTTTCCTCCCTCCCACCCCTGTCATCTCACACCCACTCTCTGCTATATAATTCAATGTAATACTTTCTCTTATTTCTCTTTGCTGACTGTTTGGATAAATGGATTTGTTTGCTATTTGCTATATGTGTTCATTGTGGAACTCATATTCGATGGGAATGGAGTCAAGCCTTGGATATATAGCCTGGGGCCCTCCTTTCCTATAAAGGGATAGTAATCAGGAATGTTCTTGGAACCTAAAAAAATACTTTCCTGATACTGACAATATTTAAAGGAGCAGATAGATATGTGTGCCCTGGTGTACCCTCTTTCTGAGGAGAGCAGAGTAGCTAACCTCTGCTACTGCTCATCTGTTTTCTCTCCTGGCAGGAATCAAAGTCTTCCTTAAAGAAGGATATGAAGAAATGCTAGAAAAGACCAATGTGGACACACATAACCTATATGGGCACAAACAAAATAGCATATACATACTGTACTATACTACATATACAATGAAAATACAAAGTAATTTGCTGTGGGGGTGCTATCAGTAGGGGGAGAGGGATTAGGAAAGACCTTACGAAGGAAGGGACATTTGAACTGAGCTTTAAAGGGACCTAGGGATTTTAAGATGCAGATGTGAGGGGGTAGAACATTCCAGGCAGTGGGAGTGAGATGGGTCAAATGTCTGAGAGGAAACTAACCTTTTATAACTTCTCTGAAGATCCTATATCCTTCAGGTCTTTCCTATGTTTACTTCCATCATAGAGGTACAACTGAACGCATGGATATTCTTTATTGTTGACTTTGATTTTTGCCCAAGAGCCAACAAAAGACCACAGTTGAAAAATCTACAGAGTCCAAACTCAAGCAGATAGCTTTTGTAAAATTTTTTGAAAGTAGGGGTATAGTTAAGGTTAGACTTTTAACATGATTGGTCTATGGAATTGACTGTGGTATTCTGGGGATTTTACTAGGATTTACTCTGAACTCAAAGGTTGGTCTGTATGCATTGGTAAACATATGTATTTGTAAGGGAAATGGGTTTTAAACAATCAAGAGAAAGTAACTAGTCACAAGTACAAAACCCATTTTTTAATGACTCAAGTACTGTATTGTAACATACAGATAGAGAGAGGTTCTTGTCCCTTATAATCTACCCTGATCAGATCCCACATGGACTTTTCTTTCCAGTTCTGGGTACCATATTTTAGAAAGTATATTGAGAAGGTGAAATAGGACCAGTGGAGGGCAATCAGGAAGGTTAGGGAACTTGGAGGTATGTCATAAAACAATTGATGGAAGGAACTTATGTTCAATATGAAGGCTGGAAGACCTGGTAGGAAGTTGAGATAAGTATATTTGAAGACTTGTCATATTTGCTTGATCTCAGAAGGCAAATAGGTGGAAGTTATAGAAAGGCAAATATTAGATGAACACAAAAGGGAAAAAACATTCTTCCAATTAGAGCCATCCAAAAATGGAATTGGTTGACTTAAGAGGTAATAATTTGATTTCTGGAGATTTTCAAACAGAAGTTATATGATTTCTTCAAAGGATTTCATCAAGGAGAGTCCTTCTTAGGTAAAGATTGGACTAGATGCTTCTAAGGTTCCTTCTTATTCTGAGGGTGTGTGATTTTAATCAAGGTCTTTTTGGATGACAGTTGAAAATTTAGCTCTCTCTCCTTTCCTAGATTTTCTAATTAAACTTAATTTGTTTTGTTTGTGCCCAAACTCTTCATTTTGCCTTCAAAACCCTTTGCCATCTTGTTATAACTTATCTTTTCAGCTTTAGTGGACATAGCTTTGACTTCTCTATTCTGCAGTCCAGACAAACTAGCCTTTTCTCATATCTTAACATATGACTCCATGTCCACTGCTCACATCCGTGCCTTTTTACTGGCTTTCTCTTGTGCCTGGAATATATTCCCTCTTCACCTCTGGTTCATAGAATTCCTCTCTTCCAACAAGATGCAGTTCAAGCGCCATTTTTGACAAGAAGCTTTTCCTGATTACCTTAACTGTTAGCTTCTTTCCCTCAAACTTCCCTATAGTAAACTCCTTTCTATTTCTATTCTCTTTACATTTATTCTGTACATATATATATATATATATACATATGTAATATAAATATACACACATATATAATAAAAAGAGATATCTATGATATATATCACACACATTATATATGAGATAATCAAGCATAATTATTTGACTTTCAGTGTACAGTATTGCTGTTATAAATTAAGTTTAATTAAAATAGAATTTATATTTGTATACATATACACATATATAGAGACTCCTCTCTCTCTTGATCTCTTTCTCTTTCAACACACAAAAGGGTGTGTCTATACATACATACATACATATATTATATATATACATATACTTACATATATATGTTTTGTGTGTGCAAAACCTTTTAAATATAATATAATGAAAATTATTTATTTTATATTTTGTAATGCTCTCTATTTCTTGTTTGGTTTCCTTATCCATAGATCTGATGGCTAAACTATCCCATGCTCCCATAATTTTTTTTATGATATCACCTTTTATGTCTAAATCATATACCTTATCTTTGTTATACACAATGAGATGTAAATTTGTATCCTTGTTGTCTAGGACAGTGACTGGCACTTAGTAGGTGCTGAATACATACTTGTTTATTCATTGATTGTGCCAAATTGTAGCTGACTGCTGCCTATATTATTTAGTTGCCCTTGACATCTAGCTGAATGAACTAAAGCATAATTTAATTGCATGAACAAAAAGACTAACAAAGGTAGGAAAAATAAGGAATTTTAGATGTATACTTTCTGGTCCTGTTTAGATCTTGACCCCTTCTTATGCCTCACTTTTTCTTTTACAATCTGTGCATGTGAAACTCTTTATTAGTGATGAGTAGAGATGAGTAGGGATGGAGTGGATTGTTAACTCAGTTGGTTTGATCAACTTGCTCATGTATCCAAATGTGGTATAGTGTAGTAAAAAAATTAGAATTGGAAAAATTATTCAAATCAGGTTTGAATCTTATTTCCACCATTTACTTTCTATGTGATGTAGTGCCAATGCAATAATTATAGAATTCATGATAACAATAAAGATCATGACTATAAACATTTCCACATGGCACTTGATCAGAAAATATAATAAACTCTCCATACAGAGGACAGAAGCAAAGCATTTATTTAGACACCAGAAAACCAAATCTCCAAACCATCAAGCTGATTCCATCATAGTAACAAAGAAATTAATAAACCGTAACAACACAGAGAGCCACAATATCCTTTAGACTTCCCACAAACCAATATTAGATCAGTATTTACTCAGGAGCCTTACTCCTCGCCTGGGTGTCCTCTCCCCCAGCCATCTAGTCTAGCTCCGACTCCCAGCTTCCTGTGGGCTCTGCTTCACCCTTTAGCAAACTTCTCCCACCATAGGCTCCATGTGACTACATTCAGCCTATCAAGGGGCAGTTAACTTTCAAAGCAGCGAAGGTCTTCAAATTCCCCCTAGGTTTATTAAGGGGCAGGAAAGATCTTCAAATTCCCATCCCCATTACACGTGACCTTGAAGAAATCATCTAATGTCTTTGACCATAAGTTTCTTTATTCAGAAAAATGGAAAGAGGGAGACAGTCATAGAGTAGTGATAGAAAACTAGCCTTGGAGTTAGGGAATCATATCCTTGACATGACATGATCATGACCAATTCTCTTAACCTTTCAAGGCTCCTAAATGAGTCTTTAAGATTTTTAGGTTGCAGGAGATATGATCTAGTCAGTGCCATACCAATCAAACTACCCAAAAATATTTTACAGAGAAGGAAAAAATAATAAAAAAATCCATCTGGAAGAACAAAAAGTCAAGAATATCAAGGGGATCAATTTTAAAAAATGTGAAGGAAAGTAGCCTAGCTGTACAGGATCTCAAACTGTATTATAAAGTGGTAATAATCAAAACAATATGATATTGGCTAAGAAATAGAGTGGTGGATCAGTGGAGCAGATTAGTTACACAATACGTTATAGTAAATGACCATAGTAATATTTTGTTTGATACACTCAATGATCCAAGTTTTTGGGACAAAGACCCACCATTTGGCAAAAACTTCTGGGAAAACTAGAAAATAATATGTCAGAGACCACATATAGACCAACATCTCACTGTTTATAACAAGATAAGGTCAAAGTAGGTACATGATATAGACATAAAAGGTGATATCATAAGCATATTAGGGAAGCATGTAATAGTTTAGTTGTCAGATCTATGGAAAAGGAAAGAATTTAGGACCAAACAAGAAAGAGAGAATTACAAGATGTAAAATGGATAATTTTGATTGTATTAAGTTAAAAAAGTTTTTGCACAAACAAAACCAATGCAACCAAAATTAGAAGAAAATAAGAAAACTAGGGAAAAAAATACAGTATCTTTGATAAAGACCTCATTTCTTAAATACATAGAGGACTGATTCAAATTCATAAGAATACAAATCATTTCCCAATTACTAAATGGCCAAAGGATATGAGCAAGAAGTTTTCAGAAAAAGAATTCAAAGTTATGTATAGTCATATAAAAATGTTCTGAATCACTATTGCTTAGAGAAATGCAAATTAAAGCAACTCTGAGGAGCCCCCTACCAGATTGGCTAATATGACAGAAAATGACAAATGGTGGAGGGGATGTGTGAAACCTAGGACACTAATGCACTACTGGTAGAGTTGTGAACTGATTCAATCATTCTGGAGAGCAATTTGGAGCTATATCAAAAGGGATAAAAAAACTGTGGCTACTCTTTGATTGAGCAATGCCACTGCTAGGTCTAGATCCCAAAGAAATTTTTTTTAAAAAAGGAAAAGGACCATATGTTAAAAACTATAGCAGTTTTTTATGGGGGGGGGGAGGCTAAGAATTGGAAATTGATGGTATTCCTATAAATTAAGGAATGACTGAACAAGTTGTGGTATATTATTGTATTGAAATATTATTATGCAATAAGAAATGATGAGCAGGTTGGTTTCAGAAAAACCTGGAAAGATGCATTGTTGCACAGTAAAGTGAATGGAACCAGAAGAACATTGTACATAGTAACAGCGATATTTTACGATGAACAACTATGAATGACTTAGATTTCATCAGCAATACAGTGATACAAGACAATTCCAAAGAACTCATGAAAAATGCTATCCACCTCCAGAGAAAAAAATGATGGTATCTGATTATAAATTGAAGCACACTATTTTTCACTTCCTTACTTTCCATGGGCTGCTCAGTGTCCAGCACTTAGCATGATTCGGAGACGTGAATAAGAAATGGCCAGGCCATGTGGGTAGTTCAAGGAAGAATGATGAACTCTATTTATTGATTCTCAGGACAAGATTTTTATAGAGCAATGAGACAAAGGAAGGGGACTCAAGTATTCTTATCATTATCTTAGTCTGTCATATCCTGGAAGTAGTACAGAATAGATAATTTGATAAGGATTTGTTATCTAGGAGACGAAAGTCTTAGGGTAAGACCTTTGATCTAGGCCTCAGGTACCTGCTAATGCAGCTGCAGTCATAAACGGATACAATTGAGAGCAAACTTCAAAGCCAAAGCTGCCATCCTAAAAAGACATCACGTTTAGAGCTGACCACCCAAAGATACGTGAGTGCTGAATCAAATATTTTACCTCTTAATAACTAAAATCTTGGGGCAGAGCCTGTTGGTCTCAGAACTCAAACAACATCCTTATAAGTGTTCAAGTATCAAAAGAACTCAGGAGCTAACTTGATGAAAAGTCGAGTCTCAAAGAGATTCTTGTTTTAAAGTCCACTATTAGGATTTAATATCTGAGTCCTGAAACAGGCCTCTTTGGATCCCCACACTTTCTTTTCTTTTTTTGGTTTGAGTTTTCTTCCACAAAACGACTAATTTGGAAATGTATTGTACATTATCACACACACACAACCTAAATAAAATTGCTTGCTATTTCAGGGATGGAGGAAGAGAGGGAAGGAAGGATAAAATTTGGATTTAAAACTTGAAAAAAAGAATATTAAAAATTCTTTTTACATATAATTTGGAAAAATAAAATGTCATTCAAAAAAAGAAGAGACCCTGATCTATATGGTGGAGAGAATTTGGGGATTTCTGCAATGAAGTCATAGATACAATAAAAATAGAGAAGATATCTCGTGTAAAATATACATATACATATATGCACACAATAAAAATATGCATGTATATGACATATATAGTATACACAAACATATGTATGTATTTATGTATGAAATACCTGACCTATCTGTCTTATAGGGCTTTTGTGAAGATCTAGTGAGAAGTACTTTGGACACGGTAAAATACTATTAAATGTAAAGTATTAATTTTTGCTGTAATAAATTATGTTCAATTCAAGTAACATTTAGTAAGGGTGAATTCTGTGGAAGGTACTAAGGAAATGAAGTTATGAAGATAAAGAAAACAATAGTATCTCTCCTCCCAAACACCTTACAAACTAATGTGGGGGCGGATAACATGTACAAACACACACACACACTCAATATGATTGTGGGTTGTGTGGAGTAAAGGAGAGATTAGGCATGGTACTCTAGGGAAATTGTGGAGAAAGACTCTCTATACTGGAAGGATCACCAACCATCATAGCATAGTAGAATGAGCACTAGCCATGGTATCAGAGGCTCTTTGTTCAAATCTTGTCCCTGATACTACTTTCAAGGCCTTGGAAAAGTCATTACCTTGACCTCATCATGCTCTTCTGTGAAATGTGAAAGGTAGGCTAGATGACCTTTGAGGTCCCTTTATAGTCTAAATCTCTGTCCCTATAATCATCCAGAAACCTTAAAGTACTATATAAATGCACTTCATTATGAGCATTATCATCACTACCCCATGTATGATTAAACTCCTTGTGAAGAGGGATTGTGTCATTTTTCATCTTTGAATTCTAGCTAGCATCGTGCTTGCCAGTTGCAAGCCGTTTAATGAATGTTTGTTAAATTTGAATTGTGGCCAGCTGTGCTGGTGCATGCCAGTAATCCCTGCTTCTGGAGGAGGCTGAAACTGGTGGATCACTTGAATTTGGGAGTTCTGATGTACAGCAGGGCTAAAGCCTATCAGGTGACTGCACTGTTGGCCATATGTGCTCCTTGGGAGCAGAAGAACATTACACTGTCTAAGGAGGGGCAAACATGCTTAGGTTAGAAAAACAACAGGTTAATATTTTCCTGCCAATTGGTATTGAGATCAAGACTTTGAAAGGCTTCTTTTGTACTTCTATGCTGAGTAAAATGGGAAGGCTCAATCTTTAAAAAAAAAAGTGAATTTCTGGGAGGAGGGGATTATATATGTATACATTCATATATACACATACATTATATTTATATCTATCTGAATTTCTAGAGGATCACTTAAAATTATTCCATAGCCATGGACTTTTCCCTTAATGCCAGCTAGTCACATTATTAATGTGTATCCTTGGCTCTAAGGGGTGTTCAAGGAATAAGGGCAGATGGGCTTGTGCAAAATTATGCTTGCTTAAAAAGGCCCAATATCAGGAAATGGAAAGAGTTGAACTTTAAGCCACATGGCGGGTCAGTAGCTTTGTATATGAGTCCAAACATGTGCTATTATAGCAGGCAAAGATTTCCCCTCTTTGTAAAAGCTTGGGGAGAAGAGGGAAAACCTGGAGATTTATGACTTCTTGTTATTCCTCCCTTGGGGAGAAAAATCATATCAACTACTCATCATATTTCAGTTCTACCTCCATAGATAGGTCACGTCTTCCATCTGAGCCATTTAACTGTCTGTCTTTAATGAAAAATTTAATTAGATGGAAAAGAGAAGTAACCCTGAGAAAGAAATAAACCTTCTTCTTAAAATTTAGGCTTGGTGTCCCTGCTGGACTTTTTCATTATTTTTTTTATGAAGAGATATTTATTTTGAAAATATAATAATAAAACTGCAAACATTTTCCCCAACCCTGGGGACTCTGCCCTATACAACATTGTTCTCTGGGGAACGTAGACTCAAACTTAATGTAGCCTTTACATAACATATTCCCCCATCATATTAATTTCTATATATGGCATAACCATTGAATGGCATAGCCTTGTCTCAGCTACCTCTAAACTGGGTCAAACAGGTCACTTGGTACTTTGTTCCTTACTCTATGGATTTTGGCAAGTTCCATTTCCTGGACTTCTGTTGGCTCTCCATTTTGACCTTCTGAGGCTAATAAAGTCATAGCTGTCACCAAACTCCTTTACTTAAAGTAGCAAGAAAAGACACAAGGTAACAAAAGCAACAGCAGGTCATGTTTACAAGTCACTTAGCAGTGGCCCCTTTGGGAGATAAAGGTCTGAGGCTTCTGAGAGAAGCCACAGAACCCTTCTTAAAATTTGGAAAATTGGAACCTTGCCACATGATAAACAACATGAAACACAGAATCCAGCTATTTATGAATGCTTTTCAAGTAGCCCTTCCAGCCCAATATTTTTATTTAATTAAATATTTTTCAATTAAATGTAAAATTTTTGAACATGTTTTTTTTTTAAAAATCTTGAGTTCCAAATTCTCTCTTCTTCCTTCGTCTCTTCTTTCCTTGAGAAGGCAAGCAATTTGATATAGATCACACATGAATAGTCACTTGAAACTTATTTTTATATTAGCTATTTGAAAAAGAAAACACAAATCAAAAAGAAAGAAAATGAAAACATAACGTATTGATCTGTATTCAGACCCCATCAGCTCTTTCTCTAGAGATGGATAGAATTTTTCATTATAAGTCCTTCAGAATTGTCATGGATCATTGTATTCATTAGAATAGCTAAGTCATTCACAGTTGATCATTCTTAAAATACTGCTTTTACTCTCTATATTGTCGTCATGTTCTGCTCACTGCACTGCTTCAGTTCACAAGTCTTTACTGTTTTTTCCAAACCATTCTGTTTATCATTTCTTATACTACAATAGTATTCCATTACAATCATATGTCACTTGCTCAGTCTCTCCACAATTGATGGACATTCCTTCAATTTCTAATTCTTTGCCATTACATAAAAGAGTTACTATGAATATTTGTGTACATATGGGTTCTTTTCCTCTTTCTTCAATCACTTTGGGATATAGATCTAATAGTGTTACTGCCGGGTCCTTTGGATATAGTTTCAAATTGCAATCCATGATGGTTGGATCAGTTTACAATTCTACCAACAATGTAATAGTGTCCCATTTTTTCCACACCCCCTGTAATATTTTACATTTCCCCTTTCTGTCATGTTAGTCAATTTAATAAATATGTGGTGGTACCTCAGAATTGGTTTAATTTGCATTCTTCTATTTAATAGAGATTTTGAACATTTTTATATGACTATAGATAACTTTGATTTCTTCTGAAAACTGCCTGTTCATATCCTTTAACTATTTATCAGTTAAAGAGCAACTTGTAGTCTTAAAAATTTGATTCGGTTCTCCACACATTTAATAAATTAGCACTTTTATCAGAGAAACTTGCTATAAGAATTCCCCCCCCCCCCAGTTTCCTACTTTCTTTCTAATCTTGGCAGCATTTGTTTTGCTTGTGCAAATCCTATTTAATTTAATATAATAAAAATTATCCATTATATATCTCACAATACTCTTTATCTCTTATTTGGTCATAAATTCTTCCATTATCCATAGATCTGACAGGTAACATTTTTGATGCTGTCCTAATTTGCTTATAGTATCATCCTTTATGTCTAAATCATGTGCCTGTTTTGATCTTATCTTGGTATACTTTGTGGGATTTTGCACCATAGCTAGTTTCTGCTGATCTGTTTCAGTTTTCCAAGTAATTTTTGTCAAATTGTGAATCTTGTCCCAAAAGCTTCAATCTTTGGGTTTATCAAACACTAGATTACTAGTCATTTACTACTGTGTATTGTATACTTCATCTATTTCACAGATCTACCACTCTATTTCTTAGCCAATACTAGATTGTTTTGATGATTACCACTTTATAATAGTCTGATATCTGATACAGCTAAACCACCTTCCTTCACATTTTTTTCATTGATTCCTATGATATTCTTGACATTTTGTCCTTCCGGATGAATTTTGTCATTATTTTTCTAGTTCTATAAAAGTTTTTTGGTAGTTTGATTGATATGGCACTGAATAAGTGAATTGATTTAAGTGGAATTGTTATTTTTATTACATTGATAACCTATTTATGAACAATTAACATTTCTCCAATTGTTTAGATCTATTTTTATCTCCATGAAAAGTGTTTTGTAATTGTGTTCATATAGTTTCTGGGTTTGTCTTGGCAAGTGGACTCAAATATTTTATATTGTCAGCCCTCATTTTAACTGGAATTTCCCTTTTTATCTCTTCTTGTTAGAACCAGTTGGTATTACATAGAAATGCTGACGATTTATATGGGTTTGTTTTATATCCTGAAACTTTGATAAAGTTGTCCACTTTTTTCAACTATTTTTTTTTAGTTTATTCTCTAGTATTCTGTAAGTATAGTGTCATATCATCTGCAAAGAGTTAGTTTTGTCTCTCCATCGCACATTTTTGTTCTTTGAGTTTCTTTTAGCATTTCTAGCACAATATTGAATTATCATGGTGATAATGGTCATCCTTGCTTCACCTCTGATCTTGGGAAGGTTCTCAGTTAATTCCCATTACAGATAATGCTTGTTGATGGTTTTAGATGGCTACTTCTTATGTTAAGGAAAGCTCCATTTATTTCTATCTTTCTAGTGTTTTTAATGGAAATGGGTGTTTTTTATCAAAAGCCTTTTCTGAATCTATTGACATAATATGATTTTTGTTATTTATATGGTTAATTATGCTGAGAGTTTTTCTAATTTTGAACCAGCCCTGAATTCCTGGTATAAATCCTCCCTGGTCATGATGTCTGATCTTTGTGATATATTGCTATAATCTCCTTGCCGGCATTTCATTTTTTTTTTTTTACACTGATATTCTCTAAGGAAATTGGTCTATAGTTTTCTTTCTCTGTTTTTATTCTTCTTGGTTTAGGTATCAGCACCATATTTGTATCACAAAAGCAATTTGGTAGCCTTCCTTCTTTGCTTATTTTCCCAACTAGTTTATACAGAATTGCAATGAATTATTCTTTAACTATTTGGAAGAATTTACTTGTGAATCCATCTGGTCTTGGGGACTTTTTCTTAGGGAGCTCATTTATGGCTTGTTCAGTTTCTTTTTTTTTTTTCTAGGAGAGGATTAACTATTCAATTTCCTCTTCAGTTAATCTGGGCAATTTATAGCTTTGAAAATTTTCATACATTTTGCTTGGATGGTAAGATTTATTGGTATATAATTGAACAAAATAGAATCCTCTCTTTTATCAGCCCTCTCCCCTTCTCTTATCTCCTTCCCCTCCTACTTCACTGTAGGATAAGATAGATTTCTATACCCAGCTGAGTATTATTATTATATATTATATATTAATATAACAATATATTATTATATAATATATAATAATTATATAATATTATATATAATAATATATATAATATTATATGTTATTTCCTCTTTGAGCCAAGCAGGATAAGAGTAAGGTTCAAGCTTTGCCCACCACCCTTCCATTTCCTCCTCCCTTGTAAAAGTTCTTCCTTTCATGCCTTTCTTATGTCAGATAATTTCCTCTGTTTTTCCTCCCCCTCCTCCCTTCTCCCAGTTTATCCATCCATCTTTCTCATATCCTAATTTTATTTTTTAATATCGTCTCATCATAGTCATGCCCCCATCTGTGTATATTCCTTTTAACTGCCCTAATAATGACAAAGTTCTTATTAGGTATAAGTGTCACCATCCCATATAGGAAAGTGAACTGTTTAACCTTATTTAATCTCTCATTATTTTTCTTTCATGTTTATCTTATTTTCCTATTGAATATGGTATTTGAAAATAAAATTTTGAATTCAGCTCTGTTTTTTTTTTCCATTTGGAATGCTTAAAAGGCTTCTATTTCATTAAATTACAATTCCCCCTTCCCCTCTAAGTATTATACTAATCTTTGCTGGGTAGGTGATTCATCATTGTAATCTTAACTCCTTTGTCCTCCAGAATATTATATCCCAAGCCCTCTGCTCTTTTAATGTGGTAGCTGTTCAATTTTGTTAAATTTTGATCCTTACTGTGGTTCCATGATATTTGAATTGTATCTTTCTGGCTGCTTGCAATATTTTCTCCTTGATGTGGGAGCTCTGGAATTTGGCTATAATATTCCTGGGAGTTTTCATTTTGGCACCTCTTTCAGGAGGTTATTGGTGGATTCCTTAAAATTTTCTTTTGGTCTTGGCTTTCAGGTATTCCAATAATTCTTTTTTTTCTTTTTGGAGGGGGGAAGGTAGGGCAATTGGGGTTAAGTGACTTGCCCAAGGTCACACAGCTAGTAAGTATTAAGTGTCTGAGGCCAGATTTTAACTCAGGTCCTCCTGACTCCAGGGCCTGTGCTCTATTAACTGTGCCACCTAGTGTAATGGGAATGTAAATTTAAAGATCTTCCCTGCCCCTAGGCTAAAGTGTACCTGGAGCCTGGGGTGGGAGGCTTGTTTTTCAGTAGATACTTCTTGATTGGCCAGTGAGTCAATAAGGTTGTTACATTCTCTGAGCCAGGATAAGGCTATATAAGCCCTGATGTGTAGCTTTGTTTTGGGGCTCACTTTGAGAAGTGTCTTGTGATTTGATATGGATTCTGGGAAGCCATTGTCCAGAGACCCCCGGCTTTGAAAAACCCAGATGTTGATTTGGTATGGATGTAATGGTTGGACAGTTTGGAAAGCTGTCTACTTGATCTGTTTCTGTCTTGATAATTCTGCCTGTATACTTTGAAGTTCGGGGTGCTGACCTTTTTCCCTTGAACGAGGTAAATGATATATGTTTGACTGATTAAAGTAAGCTTGTTAACCCATTTTGAGTTGCTTTCCTTTAACAAAGCAGATCCAAGAACATGTGTTGGTAGCAAACCCTGGGGATGCTTGGGGTGCTTGCTGCTACACCTAGCTGCCCCTAATCCAATAATTCTTAAATTATCTCTCCTCAATCTATTTTTCTAGGTCAGTTGTTTTTTTTCCATGAGATATTTCACACTTTCTTCTATTTTTTCATTCTTTTGGATTTGCTTGTTTCTTGCTGCCTCATGGAGTCATTAACTTCTACTTGTCAAATTCTAATTTTTTAAGGAATTATTTTCTTCATTGAACTTATACACCTATTTTTCTATTTGGCCAGTTCTACTTTTTAAGGAGTTCTTTTCTTTGTAGAATTTTTGTATGTTTTCCCCATTTGACCAATTCTGATTTTTAAAAAAATTCTCTTAAGTGGATTTTTGTGTCTCTTTTACCATTTGGCCAATTCTGTTTTTAAGGTGTTATTTTCTTTAGTATATTTTTTTGTAGCTCCTTTACCAATTTGTTGACTCTTTTGCATAATTTATTGCATCACTCATTTCTCTTCCCAATTTTTCTTCTACTTCTCTTATTTGATTTGTAAAACCCTTTTAAAGCCCTTCCAGGAATTCTTATTGGGCTCATGTCCCATTCACAAGTTTCTTTGAGACTGCTTATAGCTATTTTGACATTGTAATCTTCTTGTAAGTTTGTGTCTTGATCTTCCCTGTCACCACAGTAACTTTTCATGGTGAAGTTCTTTTTTTTCTTCTTTGCTCAGTTTTCCTAGCCTATTTCTTGACTTTTTATTTTATGTTAAAGTTGGGCCCAGCTACTGGGGGAAAAGGGCTCTGTCTCAAACTTCAGGTTTTTTATGGTACTGTTTTCAGAGCTAGTTCTGAAGATCTGTAAGTTTTTGGCACTTACAAGGTGGTATGACCTGTGGAGAAGTGTGGTCACTGGCTCTCTGGGTCTGGCTTCTGGTCTTTACTTAGGAAAAGCCCTTGTTTCCCTTTAGTCAGAAATACTAGTGCTCTTCTTGACCTAAAATTGTTATCAAGTTCCCTGTTCTTTTACAGCCATAAGTGCTAGTGTTCCTTTCTGTGTTGGAACTGAGACAAAGGCCCCTACTTCCTTGTAAGCAACCACAATCACTCTTCTCCACCCTAGAACTGTGACCAGGGCCCCTGCTCTAGATCTTACCTGGGAAGGACCTTGTTCTCCTTTGACCAGAAGTGCTATTTATCCTTTTGGCCCAGAAATGTGACTTGGGTCATTGTTCTCCTTCAGTTGTAAGAGCTAGTACTTCTCTTTGCCATGGAACTTCAACCCAGAGCTGAATATGGGAAATACAACAGAGTCCTGAACCCAGCAGCAGAAAAAAGGTCTTCTGTAATCTTTTTCTGGCCAGTTGTCCAACTCACTTTGTACCAGGCATTGTTTTAGGTGCTGAACTTAGAAAGACAAAAATGAAACAATCCCTGTCCTCAAGGAGCTTACATTCTGCTGTGGGGATATGACATGGGCACAAGTAAACAAATGAATAAAATTTGCAAAGTCATACCAAGATATTTCAAGAAGGAAAGAATGCTAATATGGAGGACTTAGGAGGGGAAATGGAGCAGAAAAGACCCCATGGAAAAGATCACACCTCAGTTGTGTTTTGAAGGAAACTTCTATGAGGCAGAGGTCAGGAGGGAGATTATTTTAGATCTGAAGCATATGCAAAAGCATGGGGGGAGTGAGTGAAATGTCACATATGAGGAACTGCCAGAACATTGTGATATTGGTAAGGTTAGCTGTAGCAATATTCTCATCCTGTGAATTGAGACCTAATATTTTGTTATTCCTGGGAGAATATGTTACTTCTCCAGGTTTCCTATATCAAAGATCTTAGAATCAACCTCTTAGCTTAGCTTGAAAGGAAACTCAACCTTACTTGTCAAAGTATCCAAGTGCATTTATTTAGTCAGTAAATATGTGGAAAGGAAAAGTAAACCCTCAATTTCCCTTTTTCTACCTTGATGATTGAAGGCAGGAAAAGACATTGTTATCCTCTATGATATTTATTTAAGCTATTTCCAAGGTGTGAGTTTTGGGTATATGGAAATCCACAGCAATGCTTTCACAACAAGTTTTGCAAATGGATTTGAATTGAGTTTGCTTGTCAGCTTGGAAATAGTATCATAAATATAAATCACAAAGGCCCAAAGAAAGGGGGCCTTCAGGAAGTCCTATTTTCATGAAACCTAAGGTGCATTTTTACAAAAACATAAAATGTAACATTGATAGTGAATGGTGCCTCTAGGTGGCCTCTTATTAGCCACTATGGCTGCCACATCTAACTGTCCATCAACTAACTGTATCATAGCAGCAATTTTCACCTTTCTCTGCAATGACATGTCAGAGTGGCAAGAAATGATGAATGGAACTCAGAGAACTGTTCCCTGCAATATTTTTGGAAATGCCATGTGTTTAGTATAGCTCATGTGGGAAGCTGCAGATCACAAATCCAGATTCTTTCCATATGCTTGAAGGTCATACAGTGGTAGTGAGCACTAGGGAAAGTCACCCCTTGTCACTGTATGTACCCCTGAACTCTCCTTATTAAAATTTCTGTGATGTAAGCAATTGTGGGATGCTTTACAGCAAGAAAACAAGAGGTAATCTGTATAAATATTTGCTTTAGACTGAAGATAGATCTACTTTCCAAAACTGGAGTAGCTTTATAAAGTCTCAGTTTCTTCCTTTCCTTCTCTTCTTTTTCCCTTTCTACTCCATCTCCTGTCCTTTATCCTTTCATTTCTCCTTTTCTTTTCCCATTTCCCTTTCCTTTTCTATTTTTATTCCCCCTTAGTCCTTTTCTCTTACTGCTATCCCTTTCCCCTTATCCTTAATCCTTTTCTCTTTCCTTCCTTCTCTTACCTTTCATCTTTTCCTTTCCCTTCCCTTTCTTCCTGAGTGGTGACACCTTCGACAATATCCCCAGGACATGAGAGCCTAGTTTTCTCTTGAAGACATCCAGGGATGGAAAATGCCTTACATTTGGAATCAGCCCTTTTCATTTTGGAACACTCTAATTCTTGAGATTTTTTTCAAATTAATGAGTCAAAATTTGCTTTTCTAAAGTTTTTACTTGATGTTTTCAGATCTTATCTTCGTGTTCAAGTAAAATAAGTCTAGTTCTTTTGCAAAGGACACTCCTTTAAACCTTCACATATATGAATATGGTTCTTACCACCTCTTGTCCTTTCCAGTTTTCTCTTTTCTAGGCTAAAATTCTTTCAACTGATCCTTATATTTAATGATTCCTAACACCCCCACACCATGATTACCTTTCAGTGAATAGTTTTGCAATATATTTTCAAATGTAGCATCCTTATAGGGATTTCTGATGGAGGAGTTCTCCCCACATCATCAACTCCTACCCTGCCTCTCCTCTCCAAATACACACTTCAGAGTGGATATGCATATTATCTGACTGCTTCCTTGTTGGCATGGGCACTCTGGGCTGCTGAGTTGTAGCAAAATGAATGTTTGAAAGAGGTGTTCCTCACCCATCATGCCTTTTCCTTCTGCTGATTTTCAAGGGTTAGTAATGGTCTCTAAGCTCTAGAAGATTGCTGGGGGATATCCTTCTCCTCAGTAGGCAAAAAACCATGACTCATGCCCTTCTTGGCAAGCCTGTGTCTGGGATGTGGATACCTCCTATGTGTGTCTTCTTTCCTTTAGTAAAGGGCCTTGTGAAATCTTAAAAGGCAGCTGGAATTTTCCCTTCCTGGGCACAGAAGCAGTAAGGTGTCAGATATTGGAGTAATTGCCTTCAACACACACACAAAAATGTAAAATAGTTAATGAGCAGTCTCATGGAAAATGACCCAACAGAGCTTGAATATTAACTAGTTGTAATCATTCTGTGATTCTTTTTATTTTATTCATTTTTTTAAGCAATTGGGGTTAAGTAACTTGCTCAAGGTTACACGACCAGTTATTTCTGGGTGTGATACTAAGCATCTGAGCCCGGATTCGATCCCAGGTCATCCCGACTCTGGGGCCGGTGCTCTTACTCACTGCACCACCTGGCCACCCCTATTCATTTTTCTTTTGCATTTTGGAGGGGGAAGGTAGGGCAATTGGGGTTAAGTGACTTGCCCAAGGTCACATGGCTAATTTTTGTATTAAGTGTCTGAGGTCAGATTTGAACTGAGGTCCTCATGACCTGGTGCTCTATTCACTGAGCCACCTAGCTTCACCAATCTGTGATTCTTTCTTGATTAACATTCCGTTTACTGTGTGAGGATAAAACTGCATACAGTTTTATACTCAATGTTTATTTTCTGGGTACCTTTTTAAATGTCCTTTCCCTTGACTGGGGAGGACTCCTTCTGCTAGAAAAAAAAAAAAGCATTAACTAAATTTTTACTATTTTCAGGAACCATACTAAACACTTTATAAATGTCATCTTATATGAGTCTCACAACAACCCTCCTAGGTCAGTGCTATTATCTCCATTTTACTGTTGAGGAAACTGAGGCAGAGAGGTTAAGTGACTTTCCCAAGGTCACAAGTGTCTGAGGTGAGATGTGAACTTAAGTCTTCCTGAATCCAGGTCTGGCATTCAATCCTCTGAAGCACCAAGATAACTATTCTTTAAGAATCTGAAGTGGAGGTAGAAGTAAAGCATCAAGACCCTTATTCATCAGTTGAGTAGATAGGATAGCTCAGAGTAATGAACTTGTGAGGGAAGGTAAAGGATAGAGACTGACAAAGTTCACTGGCCCAATTTCTTCAGTCTTTCAGTGCCAGACTAGCTGCTTTGCTAGCCTACAGTATGGAACCTAGAACTGTACACTCTACCCCAGATGTGGTCTGAATTGGGTAGAGTACAGTGGGATTGTGATAGCTTTCATTCTGAAATAGGGATTATTTAATTCTTTGTATTTATATCCTAATGCCTAGTGCATAGTAGGTACTTAATAAATGACTGTAAACTGAATTATTGGAGACTAGAAAGCCTTAGATCTCATTACCTTTTCTGGATGCCATGTTACAATGCTGTTTTATATTACACTTATGGTTCACTGAAAGCCTTATATAAGTTTTACACAAATCATTTACTTAGCTATGTACAGTTGATTTTTTTTACCTCCAAGTGTAGATCTTGACATTTTTTCCTATCAAATTGAATCTTAGTAGACCCAGTCAATTGTTCTAGCTTGTAAAAACTTTTCTGAAAAGTGATTTGCGTGAACACATGCATTAAATATACCTCCCAGAGTCCTGGCATCACAAATCTAATAGGCATTTATAGATCTTCATCTAAGTCATTGATAAAAATGTTTAAATAGGGCAGAGTAAAAGGAAAAAGGCATAATACTCCACTGAAGACCACTTTCCAGTTTTACTTTAGTTAATCACTAAACTCCAGGTGTAGTCATTTGACCAGTTTAAATCATCTAACTCAGTTATTGTTTATTCACATCTTTCTGTCTTAATCTCAGACATATGGTAAGAGATGTTGCCAAAGGCTTGTTGAATGTAATTTGTATTCTTGTCTTTCTGGTGACAGTGATCTTTATGTATATCTTTTCCCATTCTTCCATCACCTACTGATCACATCTCCTCCCTTACCACTCAAAATTAAATACCTTATATTTTGTGAGCTAGAATGGGGAAAAATAATAAAAGCCCATTTCCTTTTACACTTAACTGAGGTGAGACTTGAACTTAAGTCTTTGTGACTCCAGGCCTACCATTCAATTTACTGAAGCACCTAGATAACTATTTTTTAGCAATCTGAAGTGGAGGTAGAAGTAAAGCATCAAGACCCCCATTCATCAGTTGAGGAGGTAGATTCTGTGGAAATTTCTAAGCTCCCCCATCAAGTAACTGCAATGAATTGGGACAAAATTGCAAAATATTATACAAATAAAGTTGCTTTTTATACAACTACTTGTGTTGTTGGTGTCTGTATGTATGTATGGAACGGAAGAGTCTAAAGTGATGAGGTTACAACATAAATAAGTTGTCCATAGACAGCATCCTATTCAAACCAGCAATTCTTTCTTGACTAGCAAGTATTGTTAATAAAGAGAATGTTATCATAATACTTATATTGATTCCAAGCTAGGAGCAAGGTAGTGATATTCCCAGGTGTCCATTTGGGAACTATTTTCACTCATTGATTCTGACTTAAACTGCAGTAAATCTCTCAAACCTAACAAACAGATCTTTTGTCCAGGGAAAGCTTATCTTAATGGAAGTAGCTCTGTGTCAGCCACTTTCCCCATGTCTGGGCCCTGAAAAGACAGTAGATCCAGCAGTATGTTCTCTGAGTTAATGCCCATACATAGTTTAATTTTAGAAGTAGGGTTGTTGTGGGCATCAACTATGATCTTATATGTGAAAATTCTTGGCATAGAGAGTTGCACAAAATTCAAGGAATGACCATTCAATTTAATATATCTTTATTAAATTCTACAAAATCAATGTGGTAGGCGCATAGTATTATAAACAATTCTTTAACATTATAAGCAATAATATGTAATGGGGTTATTTCTGTGGGAATGGACTGTATTTCCCATGATGCCTTTACTTAATTAGCAATTGTTCTCAAGTACTGAGATCCCAAGACTCCATTGATCAGAAGATCAATTCTCACTACTTCATTCCCAAGAGACATGTCTGTCAATGGTTAAATCATGATGCACAGAATCTGAGGGGAGCAAGGAAAGGAACCGTCTAGATTATGGAACAGTGATGAAACCAAAGAACTCTCCAAATGGAAATCCAGGAACTGTTTATTAGTGCAGACACACTTGAGACTTAACCATTCCCTCTTCTCACTCAAGGGTGAATCTTCTTCCCCCATCATTCATTCATGAGTGAGACTTTAATTCTTGGCATGCTGAGAGTGTTTTACTCTTCCTCTACCAGTTGTTAATACTTTGCTTTTCATTTGCATGCTGTTTATCTGGTCTTCTAGTGAATTTAGATGGATTTAGAGGTTTCCAGCTGAGCTAGAAAGGAGGCTTGGGACAATTAAGGTGGACTTTTCTTTCCTTATAACCCACTCTTAATCTGATTGTTTATATGACTCTAGAATTGAATGGTATGTGAGTCATACTTGTAATATTCTATGATATAAATTATAATGATAAATTGCAGATGAGCATCTTGCATTATGTGAGTGGGGAGAGAACTGTTATATTTTTATAGCTCATCTCATAAAATCTCTGTATATCTTACTCATGGAAATTAGTGAATGCCTGTAGAATTTATCATTAGCTCAGGACAGGTTTATTCCCTCAGAGTTCCATGGGGAAATAGAATTACCCCAAGGGCCTTTTTTGACTGTTGATACTGGGTAAACAGGTAAATTAGTACTTAATAACTAGTATAGGTAGTATATGATGAGGCAAACCTTGTAAGTTGATTCTGAGATACTAGTTTTTGACTGGTCCCTAACATCCACACTTTGACTTCTGACAGGATGTAATTCATACCGGTAAGTTTCACTGCGGCAGTCACTATATTATAAATTAAAAGAAAAAGAAATGAAAAAGATCCTAGGCAGAAAGGAAATAGGGTTTTATGTAATTCTGCTTGAGATTTTCTTTCTTTTCTTTTTTGTTTTGATCTTTGCAGGCTTATTCTCCCAATGTTTTTCCTTCCTTCCTTCCTTCCTTCCTTCCTTCCTTCCTTCCTTCCTTCCTTCCTTCCTTTCTTTCTTTCTTTCTTTCTTTCTTTCTTTCTTTCTTTCTTTCTT
>NW_027187316.1:362543-370252 GCF_028583685.1 Petaurus breviceps papuanus
CTTTCTTTCTTTCTTTCTTTCTTTCTTTCTTTCTTTCTTTCTTTCTTTCTTTCTTTCTTTCTTTCTTTCTTTCTTTCTTTCTTTCTTTCTTTCTTTCTCTCTCTCTCTTTCTTTCTTTTTATTTCCTTCCTTCCTTCCTTCCTGCTTTCTTTCTTTCCTTCCTTCTATTATTTCTTTCATCCTTTCTTTCCTTTTCTTTCTGTGGGGAGGAATGTTTTTTATTTTAGTAATTAATAAATACAGTTAATTTTTGTATCACTTATATTTCCTAAAATGTCTATATGTTTTTCCATCTCCAGCGAGTAGTATTTTATAACAAAGAATAAAAAAAGATGGTACAATAAATTTAAACAACATGTCGATAAAGTATGATATTATGCTCAGTGTTACCATCCATAGTTTTCTACCACTAAAAAGAAGTAGGGGATGTGGTTTCCTGTATATTATCATCTTTGGGTTCAAGCTTGGTCATTGTACTTTCAATTTTTACATTTTTTAAGTCATTCTTCTTTCCATTTATATTGATGTGGCCTCAGTGCATGTATATGTGAATATATGTACATGTATGTGTGTATACATATACACACAATTGACTATATTTAATGCATTTTATATTCGTTCATATTAATCTGCCCATGCTACTCTGTATTCATCCTATTCATTTTTTCTTCAAGTACAGTAATATTTCATATCATTCATGTATAACAGAGACATGGAGAATATTCAGATTTGCTTTCCCTTGTGGGTTTAATAGGGTTTGTATGACTATTATCTGCCATCTTCCAATCAATCTTAAGGAAACTTTGGGAAACTATTTCTTGCTATATGCAAGGGCTTGTGCTAGGTGAAGACAGTCCCTAATTTCCTGCTGTATGGGAAAAAAACCTTATGATTCAGGATTTTACAATTATCTGGACTCTTTTCCTTCTTACTAGCTATGAAGAATAGAGACTATTTGGATGATTCTGTCAGTTATGTGGGGAGGGAGCCACTTGTTGCTTGACCTCCATATGGTTGTGGGTACTTGTTCACCTTTGTTTCTTTGGGTTTCTTCCTTCCTGATCTTAGGTCAATTAGTATGCCATGGCAAATATGTCTAGGACTACTCTAAGACTACCAAAAGGTCGGATCCTTGGAAACTCAAGGACATATCAGCTAATGTGTCCACCAGAGCAGCTAGTTGTGGTTTTGGCAATTACAGTAAAAGGTGGGTGGTAAGAGAAAGCTCAACATCTGAAGAGATTGGACCAGTAGGAGGCAATATGTTTAGCTGGGAGAGGAAAAGACAAATTGAAGACAGATACATGTATAGAAATATAGTAACCTGAAGGACAAAGCAGCTTCAAGGAAGGTAACCCTTTGCATCTAAAAAGAATTTACTCATGGACTCAATAAAAGATTCCCAAGTCATAAAATACTAGGACTTATTAGTTATGCTATACCATATATATGTATATCCTACCATTCTACTCCAAGTTTAAGTTCATTCTTCTCATAGATTGTGTATATATTTGTGAGTTTTGGGGGACAATGTTTTGTATCAACTGTTCTTACTATACCATCTTAGTAAATATATATATATATATATATATATATATATATATTTTTTTTTTTTTTGCTTTTTGGAGGGGCATTTGGGGTTAAGTGACTTGCCCAAGGTCACACAGCTAGTAAGTGTTAAATGTCTGAGGTCAGATTTGAATTCAGGTCCTTCTGACTCCAGGGCTGGTGCTCTATTTACTGCACCACCTAGGCGCCCCTTAAATATCTTTTCTAAAAGCTTATTGTCTACTGGCGTTTGTTAATAGTGAGGGCTTAGGAGCTGTGGAGTTAAAAGAATATACCCACAGAATTATCCCTAGAACTTGAGGTAGGAGTCATCCATTTGTACTTAGCTAAGCCTATGAGTATGAGTGCAAGTTCTGAGTGAAAGTGAAGAGGCTGGATTACACGTGCCACAACATATTTAGCAATTTCTCTGTTGATAGATGTTTGCTTTATTTCCAGTTCTTTGTTACCACAAAAAGTGCTGCTATGCATATTTTGTTGTATATGGGGGTCTTTCCTTTTATTGTTGATCTTTATTGGCTCTATAACTAGCAATAGAATCTCTGGGTCAATGGACATTTTAGTCATTCTCTTTACATGATTACAGATTGTTTTGGGTGGCTGTTTCCACATATGTAAGCGTTAACACCTAACTTCAACTTGACCATATCTTGAATTTCCACTTAATGCACCAAAGACAGGAATTATTTTTTAATAGTAGCACTTAAATGGGAAAAGGTAAAAATAAACAGATTTACTGAGTACAGCATAATTTTTTATAGGCCATGTGAATCTGATAGTATAGTAGAACAGAGTAACATCTATTCAAGGGTTTTCATGAGATGCAAACTTTAAAAACTTTGCTCCGATAATTTTGAAAGTCAGAAAAATTAGGAACTACCTGGCTGAGGGGTATTTTATTCTTCTCAGTTCAAATTGCAGCTAATACTATGTGTGCGTGTGTTGTTGTTGTTTGTGTCTTGAGCTACTTAGAATTATGTGATCATTAGATTTTTGAACTTGAAGGTCCTTAGTCCCTTCCAATGACCCCTCTTAGAGATTATTGAATAACCCTGAGTGAGTCTGCCTCATTTGACTAGGACTGATCTGATTGCATGCAAATGTATGTACTTATATGGAAAAGGATATCTGTCCAAATATAGTTTGTAACATATTTACTTTTTCCCCCAGCATTTACTTTTATATGCAGTTTTTTTCTGTCTTATTTCTTCTTTTGGATTGGGAAGAGACAGTCAATGTAGGAACTCTTAACTCTTATTTGCATTGCATCTCTCCACTGAACCTACTGTGCACTGTTTCACCTACACTGCTCAAGTTGAGGCAACATGGATTTATTAAGTGCCTACTATGTGCCAGTCACTCAAATGTTTTCTGTATCCCTTTCAGGAATGCAGATGTCAGTGAGTCATTGGTAAAGGGTAGAGAACCAGACCATAGAGAGTTGTATCCAGGGTGGAGTATACACGAGAGGTATGGAACTGACTGTACTGTTGTTTTGACCTATAAGCTGGTATAGTTGAGAGTCTAGAAATCACATAAACACATACAAGAATGGTATATAAAAATAAGTACTGCAGATCAAGACAAAGTGAGACCTGACACAGTGTCTGGCACAGAATAAAAATTTAATAAATGTTAGTTGATTGTTCATTAATTGGTGAATAACACTTTGCTATCCACAGAGTGAAGATCAGGAAAACAATGGGAAGTTATTGCTTCCCACGGATAGGAAGATAGGAAAATGGCAATAGGACAAAGCCATTTAAGGATGTAGTGAGCCAGGAAGTCCAAAATCTAGAAGACCTGTTAGAAAAGAAAAGAACAAAGCAACAAGAGATTGGATTTGACATAGAGCTTTGATAACTGAATCAGCTTTTCTGCTTTAGGCATGGGACTTTATATGGTGCCTATAGAGGCAAATAAATACACATTTATATGTTGAAGTTGGGCAGGAAATTAAGAAAATTTGGCAGAGGTCAGATATGGTGTAATAGTAATGTAATTTAAAGATTCCCCTGTATTGGCTTGGTTTTTGGTTTGATTGTGTTAAAACCCAGAGTTTGTTAATCCCACCTGTGGGATGGACTTCTTGACTTGAAAAGAGAGTCCTGAACTGGGAGGAGTTGGTAACGTAGATTTGGAGAGACACAAGAGAGAGGCAGAAGAACTTTTTGGAAGCAGCACCTTTGGAGGCAGAGAGAGACTGAGAGGATTGCTGAGGGCCACTTTGAATTGCCCTGGACTTTTGAGACCTGCCCCCAGAGCTGCCAAGAACTGAGGAGACATGGCTGTTTTGCTGGTACTTTGTCTGTTTTGATGTTGTTTTGCCAGATTTGTCTACTGGTGAAGGACAGTGCTGTTGTTCCAGGGGTCTGGGAACCTTTCTGTTGGTTCAGAGGTACTGAGACTGTCCTGCAGACAGAGAGGGAATACTGTCCACTGGTGAAGGACAGTGCTGTTGTTGCAGGGGTCTGGGAACCTTTCTGTTGGTTCAGAAGCCCTGAAGAAGGATTTGCTTGTTGTATGTTTACAGAAATCCTGGGAGAGGGTTTTGCTAATGTTTTCAGGGGTCCTAGGACTGTTCTGCAGACAGAGGATGAATTAATGAAGGGACTGGCAATGTATCTTGTGGCCTTGCTAAGCTTTGTCTCCCCAGGAACAAAGATTGCTGAGAACTTGCCTCATGTGTCAAGATGAAGAAAAGACCTCCATTTGGGTATTAAGTGTTGTGGTTAAGCTTGTTGTAACTCTGGGGGTAGATTCAATTGTGATCCAGGGGTGGGGAACTTTTGACCTTTTTGTACTTTGTGATTGATTAAATGAATGTACTTTACTTATGATTGTAAACTAATCTCCATTTGAGAACAGGGGCTTTGTGATGGACTAAATGAATGTACAGCCTAGGGGTGGAGTAGTATTTAGAAGAGGGACTTTGTAATTGATTAAATGAATGTAATGTCCTGGGGTGGGGTAGTACTTGATTAAATCAGGTAGTACTTGGAGATTATTGAATCACACTTAGTAAATGCTGTATTTTGAATGATGTCATATTTTGATTCCCTCTGTTCTTAATTTTTCACTGAATAAAATGGAGAGCACCTATGCTGGTATTTTGAACCTTGGGAAGTTGCCTTTGCTTGGCATTACATACGGTGATATTTGGGTGGAGGTAAATAGAAGTTCCTGACTGGTGGATCCTGACAGACTGACAGACTAACAAGGAATAAGTTGAGTAAATCAAGTACTATGGGCTCCTTCTAAAATCCTTGGTCCTGGAGATCAATAGTCATGCTCCAAGGTTAATGTCAGAGTCACTCAAATACAAGGAACACCCAGACAGAAGAATGATTGAAACCCCAAATGTCTGAGATAGTTTACTTGTGAAATGTTGAGTAAGAGCTGGGCATCATGTTTTTGATAGACACACCAAAAGAGCCCCAAAACCAGAGGGTACTCAGTCAGAATATAAATTCAAGCCGAGTAGTTCTTTAAAAGGATTTGATACAGTGTTCAGGGAAAAAGTTGATTTTTCATGACAGAATAGAGCTCTTATTGGTTTCCAATTGGGTTACCTACACTGAGGGATAGAAATATGCTTTACTTCCAGGCAGTCTCTTTTCTTGATCATTTCATTCTATGGAATTGTTTCTACTCACAGGTAGTATGCTCTATCCACTTTACTTTTTTGGAATAGAATTAGCTATTCATTAAGAAGCAAATTATAAGAGGATGAGTTGGAAGGAAAGCTTTTTGGCAAGTAAATAGAGAACTAATGAAAAGGAGCTAGGAAGGTGGGAATACTACACTCATCCAGACCTTAGTCTTCAACAAAATAAGCCTCTGGGTTTTAGTTCCTTCATTTCTAAAATGGTGGGAAAGGAGGTGAAATTGGTTTCAATATGTGGTTTCAAGTATTTTTTTTTTGATTCACAGCACAGTATTATCCTTTGATGTGGGGAACGGAGGCATACTGTGGCAAAACTGGCTCAGGGACAACCATACAATTGGAGCTGTACATTCTATCCATCCCTTGTTGAAACTCAAGACACATAGTGTGCCACCACGCACCTCTGAGATACACTGGCCTCTAAGGTCCCTTGAAGCTAACTATAAATCCTTTGGATGTCTGACCACATGAATAGAGCAGATGCTGTTATATCCAGGTCTGGGTATTATTCAAATGTGACCTAGTTTTCCTATCTATTTATCAAAGTTCAAAGAAATATCATTGTTTGTTTTTTCCACATCCCTTACTGAATTTTCTAAAACATTATTTTCAAGGCATCTACTGGGCTTAACTTCACCATGCATTTCAATAGATTATCATTTTCCCAAATAGGGGTCTGTATGGTGGTGAATAGCTATTCTGGGAGAAGATTGCAACGATGCCACTGATGATTTTTCTTTTAAAATATTAAATATATACATAAAATACTTATTTTGTGATCTTTTTCACTGTTAAAATGAATTTAATTTTGTTGTGAAAGTTCTCTGACCTCAGGGGTTTGGGTGTGTATGTGTCTGTGTGTGTGTATGTTTATGTGTGTATACATGTACAGACTGGGAGTTCGGAGGATAAAAAGGGAGATGTGATTCAATACATATTTTCCAGGCCAACATTTATAGATTCTGTCAACAAATTTTAAACCTGTCCCTAATCTTCCTAGCCATAAAAGCACTCTAATCTGTTGGCATGAACTCTTCTAGAGTAATCTTGCTTTGGGGCCACTGCTTTTGTTGAATGCGAATATTTAGATTGGAAAGGATAAGTCTATGATCAGTCCAGCACTTTGCACCACACATCACCTTTGCCACTCTCACATCTTGTCTATCTCTTCTCTTTGTAATGACATAGTCTATTAAATGCCAATGTTTGCTATGAGGGTGCATCCATGAAGTTTTATTGTGTTTAGGTCAGTGGAAGACAGTGTTGGTTATGAGAAGGTCAGGAGATGCACAAATCTTCAGTAGTAAGTGAGCATTGCTATTGTGGTTTCCAGCTCCATTCCTTCCAAGGACTACCTCCCGCCCAATAGTCTGAGTCTATTCCAGCATTAGTGTCACCGAGAATTATAAGCTTGTTATCTTTTGACACATTGATTATGAGGCCTTCCAGGTCTTCATAAAATTTTTCTTTGACCTCATCAGAGTTTGTCATGGTTGGAGCATATGCACTAATGGTGGAGGTGTGGCTCTTTCCTGAAAGTAGCAAACATATTGTCAAAAGCCTGTTGTTCACTCCTTTTGGTAGGCATACAAGCTTGTTGACTAGATTAGTTTTGATTGCAAAACCCAGACCAGCTTCACAGTGCTCTCCTTCGCTGAAGTCACTCCAGAAAAATGTGTATCCAGCTCTGACTTGGGTAAGCTAGCTGTCATTTGCCAGCCTTTTTTCATTCAGGTCTATTTGTATGCAATAGCTTCTGAGTTCTCTGGCAACAAGATCTGTTCATCTTTCAGGTCTACTGGATTTTGTGGTGTCTATAAGTGTGTGTACATGCCATGCACTGATAGTGAGTGGAATCATCTTTGCAGAAGTTTTTGTACATTTTGTATGTGTGTGTTTCAACCACAGGGTGGGATCCCTGCCTGCTGCAGTACATAGGCCAGGGTTGATTAAGCAGATAATTTTTAGGGCACCTTTTCTAGCCCCTTCCTCACACCAGGAGATGAGCAATGCAGTGGACCTTAAAAGGCAGCTCAGACACACAGGGTGCTGCTGAATCCCACTGTTGCTTCCAGTGAGAAGACTACCCAATGACCTGGCTGCCTGTGTGCAGGGTTGTGATTATGGCTTCCAGTGTATCCATATACTTCATTATTTGCCTATCCACATAGATAATTTGAGATAGGTAAAAATGATGATATGGGTGATGTCTTTTGATTTGTGCACAAATTGAATTTAAATGAGGCAGAGTTGTATGGAGTCATTGGCTATTGAAATCTCTCTTACCTGATATGAAAATAGGATGGGATGGGAATAAGAGAGATGATGGAGGGGGATGATAAAAGGAAGGGTGGATTGAAGGAGGCAGTGGTCAGGAACAAAACAGACTTTTGAGGAGAGATAGGTTAAAAAGCAAGCGAGCGAGCGAGAGAGAGAGAGAGAGAGAGAGAGAGAGAGAGAGAGAGAGAGAGAG
>NW_027187316.1:370262-491214 GCF_028583685.1 Petaurus breviceps papuanus
GAGAGAGAGAGAGAGAGAGAGAGAGAGAGAGAGAGAGAGAGAGAGAGAGAAGGATAAGCAGAAGAAAATAGCATAGAAGGAAATAGATAGTAATTATAACTGTGAATGTGAATGTTATGGACTAACCCATAGAAGAGAATGAAATAGCAGAATGGATTAGAAAACAGAATCCAACTATATGTTGTTTACAAAAAAGACACTTGAAACAGAAGATACAAAGACAGATGAAATATGGGGCTAGAGCAGAATCTATTGTTCTTCAGCTGAAGTAAAAAAAAGACAGAGGTAGCAATCATGATCTCATAAAAAGCAAAAGCAAAAATGGCCTTCATTATAAGAGATAACAAGGGAAATTACACTTTACTAAAAGATGCCATGGACAGTGAAGTAATATAAAAAATTTTACAGGAAGTTTATTTGGTAAAGGCCACATTTCTCAAATATATGGGAAACAGTCAAATTTATAAAAATAAGAGCCATTTCCAAATTAATAAATGGTTAAAGAATATGAACAAGCAGTTTTCCGAAGAAATCAAAATTACCTATAGTCAAATAAAAAAAGGCTCTAAATCAGTACTATTAAAGAAATGCAAATTAAAACAGTTCTGAGGTACCACCTAACACCTATCAGAAATGACAAATATTGAAGGGAATGAGAGAAAATACATATCCTTCTTGTTTGTCTTTCATTTTCCAAGAGGGCCAATGACATCATGGGGTGATGTCTTGACTTGTGTGTGAATTAGATTTAAATGAGGCAGACTTTCATAAAGTCATCAGTCTCACTCTCTCTTCCAGAATCACTGAAGTCTAGTGGCAAGACAAAAAATCAGGATGACTGGTGATGGCTTGGGATGCAGTGGATGACCTTGCTGTCTTCAATGTCTAACCAAGCTTTAAGCTTTCTAGAGCACCTGTTTCAGCTGCCTTCATGGCCATTGGAACTAATTGTTCTCAATGGCCATTTCACTGGGGAAAGTCTTCACATCCTTGGGGTAGAAATCCTCCTAACTCACTGATGGGTTTGAAGTTACTTTCAATCTGGTTTAGCCCATCTGCTGAGATGATTTTACTGGGGTGTGGCTGCTATGCATGCTACAGCTTCTTGGAGCCATACATGAGAGTTGTGACTGGTAGACACCAAAGGTAGATGAACAGCCTTGAAAAGGTATACTAATACACTATTGGTGGGGTTGTGAACTGGTCTAATCATTTTGGAGAACAGTTTGGATCTATGCCTAAAGATCTATAAACCTGTGCATACTCTTTGATCCAGCAGCACCACTATTAGGTTTGTACTTTAAAGAGATAAAAGAAAAAGAGAAAGGATCTATATGTACAAAAATATTTATAGCAGCCATTTTCATGGTGACAAAGAATTTGTGGCTTAACAAATGATGGCATATGGTTATGGTGGAGTACTATCATGCTTTAAGAAATGACAATGGGGTGGTTTCAGAAAAACATGGCAAGACCTATATGAACCAATATAAAATTAAGTGAGAAGAACTGGCAGATCATTGTGCACAGCAAGAACAATGTTGTAATGATGGTCAACTGCAAAAAACTTGAATTTTCTGATCAGTAAAATGATCCAAGGCAATTCCAAAAGACTCTTGAGGAAAAATACTATCCATCTCCAGAAAGAGAACTGATGTACTATGAGAAAAAATGTAAATATAATCTTCTTGCTTTATTATTATTATTAGCAATATGGCTTAAACAAAAATGTGTTTTGCATGACTTCGTAAGTATAATTGATATCATATTGTTTGCCTGCTCAGTGGGTGGGAGAGGGGTGGAAGTGAGGTTGAAAACTCAGAACTCAAAATTTAGAAAGAAAAGAATGCTAAAATAAATAATAATTTAAAAATTAATACTAACTTTATTTCCAATTTATCATATACTTATAAATATACATATGCTTACATGTACATATACATAGAAAATCTTATTTGTGCTTAATCATTGACTATTTTCTCCTCCATTAGACTCTGAACTTGAGAGCAGGGATTATTTTTTTTAGTGCTTGGCACATCATAGGCACTTACTTAATAAATGCTTATTGACTAAATAAAGCTCCAAAGAAATCCAATGCCAAATTAACTTTGGAAATACTGCAAAAAGCAATAGAATCATGGAATTCTAGAATTTCACATTTGAAACATCAAGAAATGTGTTAATTCAATTCTTTTATTTTACAGATGAGGAAACTGAGTTCCAGAAAGGTTAAATGATTATTCATTCATTCATTCATCTATTTATTTACTTCATTCATTCATTTGTTGTAAACCCACATAGTTAGTTGGTAAGAAATAGAACAGGAGATTGAACCCAGAATTTCTTTTTTTTTTTTTTTTAAAGCAATTGGGGTTAAGTAACTTGCTCAAGGTTACATGGCCAGTTATTTTGTGTCGATGCTAAGTATCTGAGACCGGAACTGATCCTGGGTCTCCCGACTCTGGGGCTGGAGCTCTTACTCACTGTGCCACCTGGCCGCCCCCAGAATTTCTTATAGGTCTAGTATTCTTGTTATTATATTGCACTGCTTTTGCTTAAATACAAATGGGTTTTCTTTTGTGTGGTAGATTTAAAATGTGACTATTTCTTGCTTTCTCTTAAAAAATTTTTTTAAATTTAAATTTATTGAATTTTTAATGTATAGAATGAAGCAAGAATTTCCATACTATGGTGAAATTTAAAAAAAAAGATGATTGCACGTGAAACTGCTATTCTATTATGTACAATTTGCTATTCCTTTTAAATATATAATAAAATAATCATGTAATTTTTTTTCCTTTTCTTTTCTATCCCATCACCCCCTGGCTTCGAGGTGGCTACCAGAGAGTCTTAAACCCTGAACCTTCAGATTTAAAGTTTGATACTCTTTCAAACAACCTAGTTGGATCTTTGCATTTATATGGTTTTCAAAGTACTTTCACACAGATTATCTCATTTGATCCTCAGTAGTTGCAATTCATGTTCAAAAACTTAATAGCAGGAGACTTGTATACACATGATATTCTTTCTTCTAAATAATTTAACTTTCTTCTAAATAACTCAACATATTTTTATTTATTTTAAGCTTTTTCTTTTTGGGCAAGTATCAGGGATCAGAACATTTATAGGATAATGGATGAGACTCACCTTAAGAAGACCATGTGATGCAGGCTGGCTAGATAGGACCCTTTCCACAAAGAAATATAGGGCAGAAGTGTCAAATTTGCAGCCCCAAGCAACACTCTCCAGTATGGCCTGAACCAGATTAAAATACAATTGCGAAATATTTAACAAAATAAATAAAAATAGGATAATACATAGAAACATTACAGTTTAAAACTAAACCAAAACTGACCTACAGAAATTCTTATGTATAGGTTGGCGGCCGCTGTTTCTATTTGAATTTGACACCCTTGATATAGGGGAACATGTAGATAGAAATAGCGAGAGTGACTGATGAATATTCATGAATATAGTTCTGGACTCCAAAGTAATCCTACAAAAAATTATGTTCATCCTTATCTAGCATCCTCAAAATTATTGTATTTAAAAGGTCTGCTTATCATAGAATATGGTATTTGTAAGAGTTTCCTAGTCCCTTTGTCTAACTTACATTGACCTGATAGGGAAGAGAGGGGAAGCATCTGGTTAAGGTAATTGCTTGGGAATAGTGATGTAAGTGATTGAATTTCTCTGAGCTAGACAATGAAGGAGACTAAATGTTGGTAGTGAGATGGAATGCACATGAATTCTTGGACACTTATTGTAGGAGTTAATATGTACATGAAATTGGATTGCACATATGAACATATATACATGTGTGTGCATATGCATATGTATACATGCACACATATTATCAGACCTATGATTTCTTTGGTATTAGGAATTTTTGGTAAGTAGTGTAATAGAGTGCTGGGTTTGAATTCAGGAAGATGAGTTTAAATCCAATTTCAGATACTAAAAATTATCTGTGTGACCCTGGGCAAGTCACTTAATATTTATTTGCTTCTGTTTCCTTATCTATAAAATTGGGTTAATAGTAAAATCTACCTCCAAGGATTGTTCTGAAGATCAAATGAGATAATATTTGTGTAAACATAGTGTAAGTTTTTTAAAAGTGGGAAATTTACCTCAAAAGATAATTTAAAATATACAAACACACTCCCCCCACATGTGGGGGCATAATCCTTCTCTCCCCTGTAACATTCAGTCTCTGGGGAGGGGAAGAAGATTAAGTTCATAGCTTATCTTGGTTCCAATAAAGTGCAGTTCCAGTTCCAAGTGTAAAATCCCTCTGAGGCTCAAGTCCCGGACACCTTGGCTTCTCAGAGCTTCTATGATGGTTTGGCTTTACTGCTACCATCCTGCATCCAAGGTCATCATGGCTAGAACTCTTGATTTTGTGGGGGAAAACCTCTGGTACCTAAAACTGAAGACCAATAGCAAAGCAGAAACAAATACTCAAGCCCATTTTCAGGTCTGTTTTAAAATGAGAGTAAGGGTGGCTAGGTGGCTCAGTGAATAGAGAACCAGCCCTGGAGTCAGGAGGACCTGACTTCAAATCCAGCCTCAGACACAACACAAAAACTAACCGTGTGACCTTGGGCAAGTCGCTTAACCCCAACTGCCCTCCCAAAAGCAAAAAATAAAATAAAATAAATAAAATAAGGAGAGTAATAGAAGGGCAAGTCTTACCAGTTCAATTCATGGTGCCCAGCCTAAACCCATAGTCCCTAGGAACAAAGCCAACAAGATGGCAGAGATCACAAACAGCTCCTTTGCAAGCAGTCAAAGCAGCTACCCTCACCTATGTGGTAGAAATGCATTGGTCATTTGGTATACTAGACATGGTCAAAACCTGGGTTACATTTGTGAAGCACTTATGGTGCCTGTGGTACAAGGTAAATGCCTAATGCTTATGCTTCTACTGCCACAACCTTCTCAGAAAGTTAAAATTTTGGACGATTTCCTGGGTCAGTGAGAGGTTTTCACTCTCCTATGGTCACCTAACTAGTAAATGGCAGAGATAAAAATGAACTTTGCTTTTCTGAAATCAGTACCCTATCCAATATGAATAACAAGGTCATTTCTATCTTTGTTCATGCTGTTCTTTCTGTAATATTTTCATGAAACACAAATCATATCAATCCCTCATAGGCCACATCAAGTCTCATCTCCTTCATAAAACTTCCATGACTATGGCAGTTCATGCTTTCCCCATCGTCTCTTCTTCTACTCTTACTGAATTTAGGAACACAGGTTTAGAACTGAAAGAAAAAGAGCCATATGGTTCAACCCTCTCATTTTATTGATCAGTAAACAGACCTGGAGAAGCTAAGTGACTTGCCAATAATCACACATATAGCAAGCTTTGTAGTTGTGACTTTATTATAGGTCTTCTGACTCCAGGGCTAGTGCTCTCCCTATTTATCAATGTTTCTGCTCTTTCCATTGGTATAGATATCAACTGATCCACCTTTTTTGTGTTTATAGTCTCCTGTAAGTCCTTCATAGAGTATCTACACAATGTGCTGAGGGCCTTCTTTGTCTCTGTTGCCATTTTGTTGGGCAATAGAGACTTACCCTGGTTATCCATCTAACAAGCTGTAAAGGCACACACGAGCAGCTTTCCAGAGGACTGCTACTGTGAACAGCTTTCAAGGTTCTGATTACAGAACTCTCTATTTATTCAAGAACAAATCAGAGTAAAACATTTACAGAAAATCAAAATGCAGCATTCAACATGTCACAACTCAACAACTTATCACTAAAAATGGTTACACGGTTTTCACCAAAGTAGTCACATAGTTTTGAACAAAGTACAATCATTTAGTCAATCAATCACTTAGTAACTCAATCATTCAATCATAACGTACAAAAGGTCAAAGTCCTCCACCTATGGGGCACACTAATTTACAAATCAGTCACTAATCAGTCATCAGTACTACTCAGTACCCTCTTAAGGGGTACTGAAAAATACACAGGCCATCTACCCCTTGGTCACAATTAAATCCCATGAAGAGGTTTTTTTTTTTTAAAGAAATTGGGGTTAAGTAACTTGCTCAAGTTTACACGGCCAGTTATTTATGGGTGTGGTGCTAAGTATCTGAGCCCAGATTTGAACCCCAGGTCATCCCGACACTTCAGCCAGTGCTCTTACTCACTGTGCTACCTGGCCACCCCATGGAGAGGTCTTTTGATCTTGACTTGGGGCAGGCTTTCATATTCCATGGCTCCTCTTCCATGGTCCCAGCTCCTGCTCAAATTTAACCAACTGCCACCTGAGTTCAAAGGAAGACAGCTCCCAGCTCCTTGTACAGCTCTCTGTGCAGTTCCTGTTCCACATTCAGTGTCCAGTCCATCTCAAATCCTTCACAGTCTCTGTTCCTGGGAAGACAAGGCTTAACAAAGGCACAAGAACATTCATACACATTAACAAAGCTACAATAACATTTGTACAAAATACCTACACCATAGTCATGCTTTCTCAGTCTTCATCAACACCAGCTAGCCCTCGGAAATCCTCAGCAGCCTCAGCAGCTCTTCAGCAGTCTTCAGAAGTCTTCAGCAGCTCCATTCTCAAAATCAGAATCACTTTCTCCCATTCTCAAAGTCAAAATCACTTTCTCCACGGAAGTACCAGTCAAATAGCAGCAGCCCAGCCTTCAGTGCTCATTCCAAGAAGTTCTGGTTGCCTGGCTTGTACTCTTCCTTAAATATGGTGTAGCTCCTCCCTGTTCAGCACCTTCCTGTTATGTAAGCAACAGGGGTTCCCTATTCAGCCCCTTCTTGTTACATCAGCAACAGGGGTTCATACCTTCTGTTTCTTTAACAGAGGCATAGTTTGAAACTAGGTGCTAAGTACCTCTTAGTTTTCCAATACAAATGGATCTTCAAATTTCATTACCATTATACCAGCAGGTGGCACTGGGGAAATAGACAAGTTGATCTGTCAATCATTGAATGAGTCAATGAATCTATTGAGTCTACTCATACAAGTTTTTTTCCAAAACTTGGTGTGGCAATTGGCTGCCACCAGTGAAAAGGAAAGGGAAGGAAATATCTTTGCTTTGCTACCTTCACAGTTTGAAGTTTGCAGGTACATCTCTATGAGCATGTAGTTTGTGGCCAGGCTTGCTAATAGCTGTTCAATGCTTCTTTCCCAATTTATCCCACTGTTTCAAATTAGCTCCAAGCCCCCAGATCACCATTGACTGGTCAGATCCATCTGTGAACAGGGAATATTCTTTCTCTTTCTTTTTTCCTCTATACATGAGGGCAATAAGTAAAGCACTGGCCAGCATAAAAGCTTAGAAATTAAAGTTTTCATTTAAAAATAAAAACTATATTTCTCTATCATGGAGGGTGGAGGTAAAAAAAATGTATCATTTATCTCTGTCTCTCTCCTACACAGGATAAGCAACACAGGCTTTACTCAGGATATAGTTTGATTGTTTACAGAGGCTCAGGACTCTTCACAGACCCTCATGATTTTCTATTTGCTCTCCATGGATCACCACCCACATTTTTCCTTGGATCTAACATCTATTCCTCATTTTTTCTTTCTTTTCTACTTCTTACTTTGCTTCTCTGCTCTCTTCTACCCATAGACTCCTTTTCTAGGGTCAGAAGATTGAGACTGGAAGTCTAGCTCAGTTGCCTGCATCAGTGGTAGTGAGCATTCCTTCCCCAAATCTTTCTGTACCCCCTTGGGGATTTGGCTAAGTTAGTGTCATTTTGCTGATCCCTTTTTTCTTGACCTTCTCTTTTGATATCACATATTTCTCAAAGGGTGCTTCTTATGTCACATCTTATGCCAACCCATTGAGGAGAATGTATTGCATCCTGCTGTTACCAATTACACATCTCTCTATTTCTCTTTCTTTTTTTTTTAGGTCTGGACTTGACTTCTTTGGTATAAGGAACTCTTGGTGAAGAACACTCTACCAATTCAAATGGGTAACTGCCTTGCAATTTATTGTCTTAGTGGATTGCCTGGGGGCACTTAGAGAAAAAGTGACTTGCCAAACATCACACAGGCAGTATGTGAACTCAGGTCTTCTAGACTGTGAGGTTGGATCTCTATTCACTTGGTGATTCTGCTTCTCACTGGTATAGTTATTATTTAACAAATACTTATTGATTAATTTATAATTACAAGAATTCTCATACCCTTTTGGAGTGGGAGGATAACAAGTCATGACCCTCATTATATAGATATATAAACTGAGGCAGGGGAAGGTGATCATCTAACAGTTATAGGATTAAAGATTTAGAGCTGTAAAGGATACTCCTTGTGACTGATTCCAGAATTTTGCACGAGTGAAGTCACATTGTAAGGTTAAAGGGATATAAGATCTTCCCTGCCCATTAATAGGCCTCACATAGAGCCCTAATATAGAGCCAATTAGGCTCTGGGCCACAGGGATCCCCATACCATTCCAATTAAGTGCTGATTTCCAAGTTTCTCGACACTAAGCCATTCAAGGGTAGAGTCTTTGATTGGAAACAGTGTATATATTGCATTGTTTGGAGGGAGAGTTGTGGGTGGAGGGAGACTCCTCCTCTGGTTGAGAGAAACTCCTTCTCTGGTTGAGAGAGACTCCTTCTCTGGTTGGAGAGAAAGGATAGTGGTGGAGAACTTGCCTAGGGGAACTTGCTTGTGGGGAGGTTTGACTGAGAGAAGGCCTGCAATGACAGTGCTCCCTAGATTGGTGATGAGTACCTTACTAAATCTTGCTTTCTAGTATCCTAATAGCAATTTTCCCCCCAAAATATTTTGGTTTTGTCTTGGAGGAGAGTTCATTATATTTTGTGAATAAACCTTGGGAATATGTATGCATATTCATAGCAGCTGCTATGGGTATTGCATTGGTGTTACATAGACCCAAAGTGGTTGTGACTTGTCCAGAGTCACAAGGCAAGATTTGAGTTCAGATCCTCCTGACTCCAACTCTAGCACTCTATCCGCTACAACACCTAGAGGCTACCCAGTGCAACTTATATTATGCAACCAAGTATATTAGTACATGTCCATGGGTTCAGTGCTTTTAATGAATAATTCATACTAGAAACAAGAAGAACTAGTTTTTATTGAAATTAGAACCACAATCTAGAGTACCAGGGGGTAGCCCTCAAATCCATGCATGATACCTTCTCATGGTACTCCTCTTAGAAAACCAAGTATTACACAAAACCTGAATCATCTAAAGGTTCATGTAACCTTCTGAAATTGTTTACCAGGCTGTGACCCTAACATAAATTGCATCAAATACATTTTTATGGGTGTTCACCAGTGCTGTAGCATTGCTTTCCCTTTCTATCCAAGCTAGCAATTTCACTTTCAGCAAGGGGAGATGGTGTTTCTTGAATGACTGAAGAATGTCCTTCTAAAGTGATTGCACAAAGGAGGCCAGTTGGTCTGGTCTTAGTGGCTGAGAATATTTTATGGCCCATGAAATTGTCTGGGAATAGGGGGCTACACAGTTCACCAAGCTTGGGTTCCATTTGCAATCCCAGTTGGAGAGCATCACAGTCATGTCACAGTTTGGAGGTTATAGCATAGCTTTTATCTAAGGAGTTCTAAAGAGCTTTTATCAATGGGAAAGCTGGAATTTACTAGTACTCTTGGCCTTGGCTAATACTAATACATAGAACCACCAGGCACTATGAGCTTGTCTTTCTTTGTCTCTCCTGCAAAATTCAGAGGTTTGCCCTGAAAGGAAAGACAACTTGTATTCTGAAATCTGGCTAGCTTGCTTAGAAAGGTTACCACTTTCTCTTTATTGGTATGAGCTCTTTTGATTACCTTTTGATCAGAGTAAGCTAGGGCTTAAAGGGAGCTCAGGAAAATTAGTAGAGGGGTTAGAAGTAAATGACACAAAGCATTTATAATACAGGATGTTTCAAAATTCTTAGTGCCATTTTAGTTCTCAAATGGCACTAAGACTTTTGGGACATCCTGTTTATCTACACCAAAAGTACAAATTCATTTTGGCAACTTTGCTGGCTTAGGAGGCAGGAAACCTGTGTTCTAGTCCTGACTGCATCACTAACAAATTGAGTAACCATTAGAAAATCATTTTCTTTCTCTGAGTCTCACATTCCTTATATGAAAAAAGGAAATACTGGATGAGGTGATCACTTCTAGGTCTAAATTTTAAACAATTCTGTGATTCAAATTGGTAGAGATCACCTGTGATTTATGCTGAGTTAAGGAGGACTTAATTTGTCGTATTTTGCCCCAGACGGTAGTCCTAGGATAAACCCTTCCCTTAGAAGTTGCAAAGAGACCAAATTAGGCTTAATGTCAGGAAAAGCTTCCTAATAATTAAAATTTTTCAAAAGAAGAATGGGGCACCTCAAGAGATGGTGACTTTCCTCTTTCTGGAGATTTCAGGTGGTCAAAGGGTAGATCTACTGCTATAAGGGACCTTAGATTCCATCAAGCCTACCATCTTCTTTTCCAGGAAGCTCAGAGAAGCTATCCAAAGGTGTATAGGTAGTAAGTGGCAGAGCTGGGAATAAAACTCATGTCCTTTGCCATCTAAATATAGTGCTATTTCCTTCACTATGCTGACAGGTAAAGACTGCATGACCATTTGTCTGATATATTATACTGGACATTCATTTCAGCTGCAGATTAAGCTAGACAGCCACTGAGGTCCCAGCCAACTCTTAAATTCTGTTATTCTGTGAAAATAATGGACTTCTAGTCATCTATGTATGCTAGCTAGGTTTCTGTTTTATATATATATATTTTTTTTTTCTTACTCAGATTCATGTAAACCCTATGATGATTTCCTAATAGGCCTCAGTTTTTACAAAGTTGTTAAACAGAAGTGGAGAATATCTTGTCTTGCTTATCACTCTTATGGTAAAGATGGGATTTAGTGTTCAGAAATATAAGCAGATACAGCACTGAAATTAGCAACCTATGATGCTGATAGCATGATGATATGATGACCGAGATGGCATGCAGGTGATCTGCAGTGACATGTCAACCAGTTAAGACCTCTATATTCCCCTCCTTCCAGTGAGGTCATGTTACTTCCGTTTCATGCCCTTTAGAGACTGTGGTCAGGCTCAACCCCTGTATCATGCCTAAAGAAAAAGGTTGGAATACCACTTTTGACAGGTTGAGAACTCCTGAAATAAGGTTTTGAATATGAATCAGAGAGAGGTAGGTTAGAACAGGGCATTGTTTATCCTACAAAGAAGAGTAATGGTGGTATATAACAGTATCATTGAGCAAGTGGTGTGGGGGATAGAGTATTGGAATTAGAGTCAGTAAGATCACTCTAATAACAGAAGATGAGTTCAAATCTAACCTTGGTCATTTATTAGCTGTGTTATTTTTTTTTTACTGGTTCACTCCTTTTTTGTTTTATTTCTTTTTCTGTTTAATTTTCCCCAGTTATATGTAAAAACATTTTTTAACATTTGCTTTTAAAACTTTGAGTTCCAAATTTTCTCCTTTCTTTCTTCCCCATCCCACCTCATTGAGAAGCAAGCAATTTCATATAGGTTTTACATGTATAGGTATGCAAAACCTTTCCATAATAGTCCTGTTGTGGAAGAAAACATAAAAAAAACCTCCAAAAAATAAAGTAAAAAAAAACTCCATATATTTCAATCTCTACTCAGACACCATCAGTTCTTTCTTTGGGAATGGATGTTCTTTTTCATCACATCCTTCAGAGTTGTATTGGATTAGCTGTGTGATTTTGGATCAGCCACTTAACTTCTATATACCTCAATTTCCTTGGCTATAAAATGGGGACAATAATAATGCCTACTTCCCAGGGTTGCTGTGGGGATAAAGTATTTGTAAAGCCAAGTATATGGCATGTATTAGGTGTTATATATAAATGCTAGCTATTATTACTATTATTTATCAGGGCTGTCCAGTAAAAGAAAGATTTGAATTATTCTGTTTGGTTCCTGGGGTAGCAAAAGAAACAATTGGTGGGATTTTCAAAGAGACAACTTTAGGGTTGATGTTAGGAAAAGATGTTTAACAATTAGAACCTCCACTAAGTGGAATGGGCAGCATTCTTTCCTGGGAGATTTTCAGGCAAAAGCTGAGTAACCACTTCTCAGGTATGATATAATGGGAATTGATGGGGTCATAGTTTTGAAGCTGGAAGGGATCCAAAAGGCCATAGATGCTAATCCCTTCATTTTAAGGATGAGGTAACCAAGGGTCAGGTGACTTGCTCAGGGTCACTTAGCTAGGATATAAGGTAGGATCTGAACTCAGATATTTCTGATTCAAAGCCCAACATTTCCCTAGATTCCTTTCTTGTATAAATTGGAATAGATGGCCACTCAGGTCCCTTCCAGCTATTTAATTTTGGGTGATTCTGTGATTCTTAGCCTATTTTAGCATAGTGCTACATACTTTTGTTGTTGTAGGGTTGTTTCAACTGTGTCTGACTCTTTTGATCCTAGTTGGGTTTTCCTGGCAAAAATACTGGAGTGTTTTGCCATTTCCTTCTCTAGGTCATTTTATAGATGAGGAAACTGAAGCAAACAGGTTTAAATGACTTACCCAGCATCACATAGTAAGGGTCTGAGGTCTGATTTGAATTCAGGATTATGAATCTTCCTGACTCCAGGCCTGGCTTCTATCCACTGCACCATCTAGCTGCTCTACTAGACTTTTAATGGATGTTTAATAAATATTTGTTAGCTGACTAATCGATAGGTTCAGCCTGAATGTGATAACACAGAGCTTGACTTCCTAAGGTAATAAGAACAATCAGAAAAACAGTGTTGAAAGAAATTAAATTTAAGATTTGAGGTCAAACATCCACAGAACTGGAACAAAAGAATGCTCCTAAGTGATCCTTCAGTTTACATATTGTTGGGGGCATGGCACCACTGATAATTGGGCCCATTAATCTTCTGGTGACAGGCTGTCGTTATGTGACATCTAGTCTGTCTCCCAGCACACCATTCAGAGTGGGTGATCTCATTCTATGATGAGAGAGGGAAAGAGAGAACCATTGGGCTCTGGAAACACTTAAACAATATCAAGCAAATGTTCCTTCAGTCTAAAATATATATTTTCGAATCTTCCTTATATGGAATCCATTTAATATGTCAACATGTTTTAAGTGACAAAGGAAATGTTGATTAGTAGGGCCAGCTTTGTGCAGAGGCAAGGAAAGGGGGCTTATTACTCACCCCTCTCCTATCCCTTTGATTTCCTCCAGTAGCTTGTCATTAGCAACACTAATACCCATCATTTTAATTTATTCTTATGGGTTTAAGGCATTACCTCTCTATCATCATCTTTGGAAACCTGTCTTGGGAGGAAATAATGGATGAAGTCATTATCAGTCTTTAACCCCTTAGTGTGAATCAGTTTATCCTCTAGCTTTCTTTCCTGACACCTGATATCAAAGCCCTGAACAAACGAAATTTGAGAGGGGAGAATAGGAGACAAATTTTGGGTCATTGATTAGCTTAGGGAGGACAAGGTCTGGGTGAGTATACTATGCATTTTGTCTTTATATAACCAAACCCCTCGAAAGCTGTTAAATGCTTGTTTTGACTGGCTTGGTGCTTTAGTGGCAGCAAAAGGCATCTATCACCTGCATTTTAAGAGAGACAAAAGACCCCTTAGCATCTAATAGGCATTCAGTAAAGTTTATTGAATTGGATTGGTTTGAAAAGGGGAGTTATTAGGAATGGGCATGGGAAAATAGGGGAAGACACCAAATACAAACTACCTCCCTGAAATGATAAGCCATTCCCCTTTCTTTCCTTCTCTGAATTGTTTTAGGTCCTTTCTAATGGCAGGTCTTCTTTATCTCCTTATGGTGACAATATTTCATCTTTATAGAGGGGCAATATAACATGACATATTGGGGGTAGTGGATAGAGAGAAGGTCTCAAAGATAGGAAGTTCTGGGTTCAAGTCTCTGATACATAATCTGTGGGTGCTCTGCACAAAGGAATATATATTTTGATTGGTGAGACCTTGAAAGATATCTTGGGGTTTACATGCTAGATTTCTTTGTAAAGAGCCGTGCCTTAAACCCTAATCACTCTGGCTCTCACTTATTGGCCAACGATGGGTGACAACCCAAGTCTCACTTGTTCATTGTGGCTCAGAGAATGTGTAAATAGCAGTTGTTTCTGTTTCAGACAGAAACCCTAAGGGTCTTCCCCTCCCAGATTGATATTTTTTAAGTAGGTAAAATAGGTAATATTTTTTTTGCCTCATTTCTTACCTTGCCATGATCACTGGATAGGTGTTGCCTCAGACAAACTGAGACCTAGGAAAGACTTTAGCTTAAAAAGGTCAAGGTCTCCTACTGCATCAGGGACATCTCCAATTGTCCTGATCTATACCTTGCCACTGGACCCAGATGGCTCCAGAGGAAAGAGTGAGGCTGGTGACTTTGCACAGCCCTGCCTCACTTAAATCCAATTCACTTTCAAGTCATGGCACCACTTTCCTGATGTCATTGGTCCTCTTTGAGAACAAAGGACAAATAACAACTCTGACACATATTGGCTGTGTGCTTCTGGGCAAGACAGAACCTCTCAGGCAATCCTCTAAGATTATAAATTGCAGAGAAGGTGCTGGAGTTTATTGTTAAAGGAGTGTATGAAACCACAGCTCCAGTTCCTATCCCTTATATCACATGTTATTATGGTCTATCTTGTGAACTATAGAATCCTGGAATGATCTGTATTTATCATAGGTGATCTGGAATGGTCTAGGATGGTGCCTTGATAGGAAGTCCAGGTTCTGTCTGGGAATACTATGTAAGGATTAATTACTCCAGGGAATACAAGGGAGGTGTCTTGACTAGTTTGCTCCTTCTGGGATATAGCCAGTCTGTTCTACTAGTGTCATGGTTGAAGACAGATGGCTCGTTTACCCTCTCTACTACCTAGTGTGCCCCTAGAAATGACTGCACCAAGAAGGAGATCATTCAAGTCTGATGATACCTGGAACTTGCCTCAGTGGTGTCTTTTCAATATTAGATATTTGAATGCTGAGGAGAGAAAACATGTTTGTGTTGGATAGCATCCTAATTAGGCTTCCTTTTTTTTCATAAAGGAGAACCTAGAGGCTCCTATAACAATTGTATTTTTCCATCCTGCTTTGTACATAAAAATCTGAAGAGGTACTTATATAAATAGTTGTTATCTTCATTTTATAGACTTCATCATCTACTTAAGGGATTTATTCCCAGCCAGTAAGCAGCAAAGTCAGAACATCAACTTATGTCTCAAGGGAGTATGGTATAGTTGTGGACTGACTGGTGAACTTCAAGTAGGGAAGGCTTAGGATTGAATTCTGACCCATGCTGTCAGTAACTGTGTGAGCCAAAGCAATTTACCTAGAGTCTCTGAATTTCAGTTTCTTCAAATGTAAAATGGGGATAGTAATAGTATCTATCTCACAGTTGGTGTGATGATCAAATGAGATTCAATAGGTAAAGTGTCTCGTAAACTTCAAGTGTTTCATAATTGTGAGTTGTGATTTTTCCAAAGGTGGCAGGTAGGTGACACCGTGGATAGAGTGCCAGACCTGGGGTCAGGAAGACTCATGTTCCTGAGTTCAAATGCAGCCTCAGACACTTACTAAATGTGTGACTCTAAATAAGTTGCTTAGCCCTGTTTACTTCAAAATTAACTGGAGAAGGAAATGGCAAAACATTCCAGTATCTTTGCCAAGAAAACACCAAATGGAGTCATGAAGAGTCAGATATGACTAAACCAACTAAACAACAAAAACAGCTAAAATATTGTTATTGTTATATTATTAATTTAATTTTATTTGAATGGAATTCAGATAGAAATAGTCTTGCATATGTAATTATCTTTTTTTCATATCTTTTCCCCCCTTTATCATCTTCATTCCTGAAGATTTCACTCTTTCTTCCTTCCCACAGCAATTCCTTCTCTTGTAACAAAAGATTAAAAATGAGAAAAAAAATAGTTCCAAAAAAATGCTTCACTCAACATATCAAGTTAGTTTGCATTACTATAGTCTTTCACACCCATAGCTATCTGCCTTTGAAAAGAGGAGCTAAGCTTGGTCATTATAATTACAAAGCTTTCATTTTCTTTCATTCTTTTCTTTCTTTCCTTCTTTCTTTCCTGTTGTTCAGTAAGGTTTATTTCTTTTTAATTAATAATTTTATTGATGTGATTTATTTTTGCATCATTTAAAAATTTTGTTTATTTTTAGTTTTCTACATTCATTTCCACAAGATTTTGAGTTACAAATATTTCCCCATCTTTCCCCTATCCCACACCAAAATAGTGAGCCTACTGAATGCCCCTTCCCCCAATTTGTTCTCTTTTATATCCTCCCCCATAAACCCTCTAACTTTCTAGTAGGGTAAGATGGATTTCTATACCCCAGTGCCTGTATATCTTATTTCCCAGTTGCATATAAAAAAACCAATTTTTTTAAACATTTGTTTTTAAAACTTTGATTTCCAGATTTTTTCCCTTCTTCCCTCCTCACCCACCCTGACTGGGAAGATAAGCAATTCAATATAGGTTGTACATGTGTGGTTATGCTAAACTTTTCCATAGTAGATATATTGTGAAAGACTAACTATATTTCCCACTATCTTAACCTGCCCCCCCACTTATTCTGTTTTCTACTTTGACCCTGTCCCTTTTCAAAAGTATGTGATTCTAAATACCCTCTCCCTCAATCTACCTTTTCTTCTATCATCCCCCCTCTTATCCCCTTCCCCCCTCCTTTCCTATAGGGTAAGATACCCAATTGAGTGTGTGTGTTATTCCCTCCTTAAGCCAAATTCAATGAGAGTAAGGTTGATCCATTCCCTTTCACCTTCCTGTTCTTCCCCTCCATTGTAACAGTTTTCTCTTGCTTCTTTTATGAGATAATTCACCCTATTTTATCTCTCCCTATCTCCTCTCATTATATTCTTCTCAGCTCTTAATTTTATTTTTTTAGATATCAACCCTTCTTATTCAGCTGATCCTGTACCCTCTGTCTCTGTATATATGTACACACACACACACACAAATACACTCACATAATGTATTTCTACACATATACACCCTCCTATATAAACATATATATTCTCTTCAACTATCCTCATACTGAGAAAAGTCTCATGAGTTACAATTATCAGTTTTTCATGTAGGAATGTAAATAGTTCAACTTTAATAAGTTCTTTATTATTTCTTTTTCCTATTTACCTTCTCATGCTTCTCTTGCTTCTTGTATTTGAAAGTCAAATTTTCTGTTCAGCTTTGTTTTTTTCATTAAGAATGTTTGAAAATCCTCTGTTTCATTGAATTATCATTTTTTCCCCTGAAGCATTATACTCAGTTTTGTTGGGGAGTCATTTCTTGGTTTTGATCCTAGCTCCTTTGACCTCCAGAATATCATATTCCAAGTCCTTTAATTCCTTAATGTAGAAGCTGCTAGATCTTGTGTTATCCTGATTGTGCTTCTACAATACTTAGATTGTTTCTTCCTGACTGCTTGCAGTATTTTCTCCTTGACCTGGGATTTCTGGAATTTGGCTATAATATTCCTAGGAATTTTCTTTTTGGGATCTTTTTGAAGAGGCAATAGAAAAATTCTTTCAATTTCTATTTTATCCTCTGGTTCTAGAATATATCATATCAATATCTAGAATGAGAATTTCTTTTTTTTATTTTAAGCAATCAGGGTTAAGTAACTTGCTCAAGGTTACACGGCCAGTTATTTCTGGGTGTGGTGCTGAGTGTCTGAGCCCGGGATTCGATCTCCAGGTCGTACTGACACTCGAGCCGGTGCTCTTACTCTCTGTGCTACCTGGCCGCCCCAGGAACGAGAATTTCTTGAAGGATTATTTCTAAGTTCTTTTTTTGATCATGGCTTTCAGGTTGTCTAATAATTTTAAAATTATTTCTCCTGTTTCTATTTTCCAGATCAGTGGTTTTTCCAATGAGATATTTCACATTGCCTTCTATTCTTCCACTTGTTTGGATCTGTTTTATAGTATCTTGATTTCTCATAAAGTCATTATCTTCCATTTGTTCCAATCTAATTTTGAAGGAATTATTCTCTTCAGTGAGTTTTTAGATTCCTTTTCCATCTGGGTAATTTGACTTTTTAAGGCATTCTTCTCCTCACTGGCTTTTTGGGCCTCTTTTGCCATTTTAGTTGATTTATTTTTTAAGGTGTTATTTTTCTCATTATTTTGGGGGGTTTCCTTTAGCAGGCTATTGACTTGTTTTTCATGATTTTCTTGCATCATTCTCATCTCTTCCCAATTTTTCCTCCGCTTCTCTTACTTGATTTTCAAAATCCTTCTTGAGCTCCTCCATGGCCTGTAACTAGTTCATATTTTTCTTGGAAGCTATTGATGCAGTAGTTTTGCCTTTGTTGACTTCTTCTGGTTCCATGTTTTGATCCTTTTTGTTCCCAAAAAAGTATTCTATGTTTTGATTGTCTTTCCTCTGCTTGCTCATCTTGCCAGCCAATTACTTGACTTTTGAGCTCTTTGCTATGGTAGAAATCTGGTTCCAGAGTGGAGAGCTTTGTCCCAGATTGCTAGGGTTTTTGCAAATGTTGTCAGATGTCTGAGGAGGGTTCCCTTTCTATAGACACCTCAAGCTCTGGCACACTGCCACACACCCCAGGACCACCACTAAAGACCATGATCCAGATCCAAGCAGGTAAAAGCAAGAGTGATTACCCTCTGAATGGTTGCTTGGTCCTGCTATGATCAGTAGGCCAGGAACTCCAGAGGCAGCCACACGGCAGGTGACTCCACCACTTCTTACCTCGGGGGTATGGGCCAGACCAAGCTCTTCTGTCACCCAGTTCCAACAGAGTTCCCCACTGACCTTTTACTTTCTCTTTGGCGTGTATGGGTTGAGAAGTCTGGAAACCACCCAGCTGCTGGTCATTCACTTTCCTGAAGTTGGCTCCAGCTGTCCTGGGCTCAATGTGGCTCATGTGGGACTGTGCTCAGTTGGTAGTGTGTTGCAATAGAGTTTTCCAGTTGGCCTGCAAAGCTGGCTTCAGCGAGAGACTTGTTTCTCTCTGTCACTTTGTGGGTTCTGTAGCTCTAAAATTTGTTTATAGTCATATTTTACAGGTATTGGAGTTGGTTGTGGCAGGAACTCATGGAATTTCCTGCTTCTGTTTTTACATCATTTACATTTCCCAATGTATCTTTTCTTCTCATCACCAGAGAGCCATCCCTTAGAATAAAGAACTCAAAAGAGGGCAACAAAGTTCACTAAAACTAATCAACACATTTAAAAAATGATTTTATATTCAGTGTTTCACACTCAGTCCCTCTAAGGTAGGTAAAGAAGGGTAGCAAGTGCCTTCTTATGCCTCTTCTTTAAGGCCAAGTTTATTATTCAATTTTACTTGTTTTTTATTGTAGCAACAATACAGTGAATATAGCCTGGATCTGGATTCAGGAGACCTCTGTTTAAATCTAGTCTCAGACACTTAATAGCTTTGTGACCCCAGGAAAGTCACTTAACCTCTGTCTTAATTTCCTCAATTGTAAAATAAAGATAATAATTGCACCCAATTCTCAGGGTTGTTATAAGCATTAAATAAGATAATACTTTAAAATACTTAGCATAATGATTGGTACATAGTAAAGGTTTAATAAATGCTTTTCTCCTCTCGCTGTCTTGTTCTTTCCATTTACACTTTTGTAGTCATTGTATATAATGTTTTTCTGGTTCTGCTAACTTTATTTTGCATCAGTTCATGTTTATCTTCCTGTGCTTCTCTATATTCATTAGAGAATCATGTTCGTTATTTCATTCATCAATACCACATCATATTCATTGTTTCTTATAATAATATTCTATCACATTCATATACCATAACCTATTTAGTTTTTCTTGATTGAAGAGAATCTTTTTTTTAAAATTCTTTGTCATTACAAAAAGTGTTGCTATCAATAGATTGGTATTTGTGGGTCCTTTATTTTAGTCATTGGTATCCTTGAGAAATATGTTTATCAGTGAAATTTCTGGGAAAATAGGTATGAATATTTTAGTTACTTTCTTTGCACAATTTCAAATGATTTGAAAAATGGTTGGAACAATTTACAGTCTCATCAAGATTTTGTCAATATGAAAATAACTCCTTTCTGTAACTGAATAGAACAGCTAGTTTAGACAGGATGATAGTTATGAAATTTATCTCATCTGGTTATCACCTGATTTTGATTTCTTTTTGCTAGGTCTCTATATTTCATAAACCTTTCATTCCATGTAACTTAGAGATTATAAATCTCATTATGAATAGATCTGTTAAATATTTTTAAAATTTTTGTGGACTGTTGTTAAATATGAACAGTTTAGGACGTAGACCCATCACAATGACCTAGTTTCTATATAGTTCATTTGTCAATTTCTCGGGATGTTTTGAGGTCTATATTTATAAAATGAGGATTTGTTGTATGTTATATTATAAAAGACAAAGGAACCTTCTGTTGCATAATTCTAGCTAACAGGTAATGTTTTGCTAGGTATTCAGTAGGTGCTACATTTTTATTGCCTTCAGTTTCTACTGTTTCCTTATATAACCTGCACTGATCCATAAGTCCATGTTCCTTAAGGATAACATCTTTAATTTTGGTAGCAATGAGCTGCTCCTGAATCACCATTATAAATCATTCCATTTTTATTAACCAATCTCTGTGAATCAATTATTTGTTTGATGCTTTTTTTCTTAACATATTATTGGATGAGTTCATGTGGTTGTTACTCATAGAAAAATTTTTGATTCTACTCTTTTGTTTTAGTAGTTTCATTGGGATTATCCAGAATTAAATGATTTTTAGTTACATTTGACAAATCTAACCTAATGTAGCAAGCCTTACACAATTTCTCTGGTGGACATATAGCTTCTTCATAAATATTTAAACATGTAGAAGTTATTAAAGAATTGGTTTGGGGCGGCCAGGTAGCACAGCGAGTAAGAGCACCGGCCCCAGTGTCGGGATGACCTGGGGGATCGAATCCGGGCTCAGACACTTAGCACCACACCCAGAAACACCTGGCTGTGTAACCTTGAGCAAGTTACTTAATCCCAATTGCTTTAAAAAAAAAGAATTGGTTCTACTCAGCCTTTAAAGAAAGCCAGACTTAGATTATACAGTAAATGAGTAGCTAAAGAGTAGTGGATGAAATACCCAGACTTTTAAAATTTTTTGTATGCTATTCGAATCTGTGTATCTTATTTTAATCAAACAACTAATTAACAAACATTTATTAAGTACCTACTGCATCCCAGGTACTTTGTCAGTCTCTGAAAATATAAAGATAAAAATGAAATGGCCCCTATCCTCAAGGATTTTACATGTTCTCCAGGGCTAATAAATATATTCATGCTAATAAAAATTCATGCTATGCTGTCATAAGAAAGAGAGGTTTGCTGGTTAAAAAGGCATAATTATGTAAAAAGCTTTTTTGTTGTTGTTTTGATTTAATTGCCATGCCTAGATGACATTTACTTATCAATTCTTACAAGCACCAGAAAAACGATCATCCATAAGTTTAACTTGATGGCATAAAAAGTAGCCTGGAGCAAAATATTATGAATTTAAATATCCAATCTTGAGAATTAAAGCTATAAAACCATAAAACCAGTGCAACTGTTTTAGGGGGAAATAGATAGGCAAATAAAAAATAGGGAGAAGTCACTGAGGTTGACAGAGAAACAGAGGTTTGGTTGGTTTTCAAATCTGGTAATATTTTCCAGCATCTCTCTTTACTTTTTTGTCCTTTGAAAGATTATCTCCCCTTACTATTGTAATCTGTAATGTTAACTAGATTATTAAATATCTCCTAAAACAATTTCTTTATCCTTAAACCTACATTGTACTTTAAATGAGATAGCTACTGCAGCCCACTAGGGAGCGCAGTGACAAAAGCCCTTTTGATTCCATGAAATGTATGAAATCAAACCATAGGTTAGATGTAGGAAGGGCCTGGGGATTCCCTTCCCACACCTTGTGGAAAACACTAGCTGTGGATATCAATTTAATTATATAAGCAGAGTATGCAAGTTGAAAGAAAGGCTTGTGTGGAAAGAAAGGAAGATAAATGGTGAGCTTACCACTTTGAGCTCCTTGGGGGGAGGTAGTTAGACACGGTGGTTTCCAAAGTAGCAGCTAGCCCATGTCTATCTATATAGCCAGACTTTAATTTACAGCTAAGGGAGATAAAAAGGGTAGGATTCTTTCACTGACTGCATCTTTATCTCTGTAGAGTTTGCCTGAGAAAGGGCATAGGATTCCTTGGCCTTGACAGTTCTAAATTTGTCTGTCTCCTATTAGAGAAAGCCAGGTGCTCTCTGCTGTGGCTACCCTGGAGAAGAAAAATGACCACACCGGCTTATTTTCCTGGCACATTTCTGTTGCTTGGAAGGCAATACAGTAATGTACAGTTTAAAAGAAAATCAGTGGCTGGATCAGTTCTTTAAGGTGTGGGTTCCCTTTATTGAATTTTCTGAGAAACAGAATTCACTCACAAATGGACTTGTCTTCATACCGCTTTGTGTGATTTACTGGGGTGTTGTTCTTTGGTGAAGAAAGCATTTGAATGTAATGACACTGACACACCAATGAGATATGGATTTGGCCTTACTTGTTGCCCTTTGCAATTTTGATCATGTATAGAACCCTGATCCCGAGGGTAGATTTGGAATAGGGTATCAGTTTACTCATCTGTAAAATGAACTGGAGAAGGAAATGGCAACCCACTCCAGTATCTTTGCCAAGAAAACCTCAAATGGGCTCGCAAAAAGTCAGACATAAGGGAAACAACTGTACAACTCTCTGACATCAGTGGAGTCAGAATGTATTCAGGTTGGCCTGAAATTCTACTTTGCATTTTGTGGAGCCAAAATTCACCACCATAATGCCCTATTCTTTACTTTTTTTTTAATATCCTCACTCTTAATAACCAGATTGAGAATTCATTTGAAGTCATATAGGTCTCACCATAGCTCTCAGAAATGCAACCATAATTGGCAATCCTGGAAAGGTGGATCAAGCAAAGCCATGATTCATCAAGATATGTAGTTATGAATCACCCAGTGATCGTGAGAAGTGGTATGGCATTACAGATGGGAGTGCTGAACTTGTAATCAGGAAGAGACAGGTTCAAATCCCACCTCAAATGTTTACTTGCTGCATGTCTTTGAGGAGGTTGGTCTAATCTCTATAAATCTAAGTTTCTGGATAAGTGACCAGAAAAGCATTCTTTAAATGCTTACTTTGTTTGAAACACGGAGCTAAATTCTGAGACTAATTAGAAAAGTCCAGATAGTCCCTGCTCTCAGATAATTTATATTCTTTTTGGGAGATACAACACATAAAAAGAAGTTCAGCTACAGGTGGATTGAAAATAGTGGAAGTTTTGAAACATAACATAACATAACATAACATAACATAACATAACATAACATAACATAACATAACATAACATAGCATAGCAACAGGGTGTATGGTAAGGCCCAGTGATCCTTAGAGGATCATAATAAGACTTATCACTCAGATGTTGTGAGGATCAAGTAAGGTTATATATGACCCATGGGATTGCATAAATGTAAGTCATTATTATCATTAATAATGCCTGAAAAGCATAGCAAATATTCTATGTGGAAAGGGCTACTGTTTACACACTGGCCTTCATATTGAACTTTTCAGTGTGACAAGCATACATAAATTATAATGCATTACAAAATAGAACAGGTCCAACTTTAAAAAAAGTTTCATCACTGGAACATGGGACAAAAGAATAGGAATGACAAAACATCTGTGTAATAAACCATAGGATTACAACCTATGTGACCACAAGCAGGTCATTTTCTTTTTCTGTATGATTTCAAAGGAAATCATAATTCCCAACCTGACGTGTTAACCTTACAATTTATGTGAAGACCTTCAGGAAGTTGGTACTGCCCGAGGGCATTCCAGGAAACTCCTTGAATTTTGTCTTTAAAATTCATGCCTTTAAAAAATAGGTACCATGCTGCCCTTTTAATGATATCTCTAGAGAAGGGGCAGATCAGTGATCTGCCCTTTTAATGAAAACTCTAGGGAAAGGGTTATGTGAGGCATTCAATAAGAAAAAAATGAGGCCAGTTTCCTCATCTGTAAAAGAGGAAACTTCAATTCATTGATTGCTAAGGTCCTTTCAAACTGTAAGTCTAAGATCTCCAAGTGATACAATGTCATTTTGGTTTCAAGTTGGATGAAATGCAAACCACAAACAGAATGGAAAAGGATTAATTTAATATTCTCTTTAACTATAAGGTTGGGAAAAGCAAGGTAAAAATATGTAGGAAATTTTAATAGGTTTTTTAACCAACTATTTCTTACTCAGGAAGAATATTATAAATGTTCAGAATTCAAAACTCGAAACTTACAAATTCGTTTTTGTTTTGTTGTTCAGTCATTTCTAACTTCATGACCCCATTTAGGGTTTTCTTGGCAAAGATACTGGAGTGGTTTGCTATCTCCTTCTTCAATTAATTTTCCAGATGAGAAAACCAGTTTAAGTGACTTGTCCAGGATCACACAACTAGTAATTGTCTGAGGCCAGACTGGAACTCAGAAAGATGAGCCTTTCTCCCTCTAGGTCCTGCACTCTATCCACTATGCTATCTAACTGCCTATAACTGAAAAATGACTCAACAATAACAGAACATTAAATACTTTGTAGTAATTTAACAGCTTGTATTATTCTATAGATAGCTAAAAGTACAGAGGATAGAGAGCTGGGTATGGAGTCAGCAAGAACTGAATTCAAACCCAGTTTCAGACACTTGCTATCTGTGTGACCCTGGGCAAATCACTTACACTCTGTCTGCCTAAGATTACTCAACTATAAAATGGGTTGTTGTGAGGATTAAATGAGATAATATTTATACAGTGCTTAGCACACTTCCTGGTACATAGTAGTTGTTACATAAACATTTACTTTGTTTATATACAAAAATTTTTTTAATTTTATGTAAGCAAAATTTTGTCCATTTTATTTTCTGAGATCCTTCCTTTTCTTTGGTCATGAACTTTCTCCTTATGCATGCATGTGAGAAGTATTTTCATCATTACTTCTAAGTGGCTGCTAGGTGGCCTACTGAATAGAGCACCAGCCCTGGAGTCAGGAGGACCTGAGTTCAAATCTGGCCTCGGACACTTAACACAAAAACTAGCCATGTGACCTTGGGCAAGTCACTTAACCCCAATTACCCTCCAAAAAGCAAAAAAAAAATCATTGCTTCTATAATTTGTTTATGAGACTTTTTACATCTAAATCATACATGTATTTAGAGCTTGTCTTGATATGTGTTGTAAGATAGTTAACCTTTTGTTTTATAGATGAGGAAACTAAGACCTAGTTCAGTAAAGAAGAAAAAGAGGGAGAGAATTAAAAAAAAAGTGGAATAAGAAAAGAGTGAGAGATAGAAAAAAGGAGGGAGAAAAAAGGGAAAAAGGATAAGGGACTTACCAGAGGTCATCCAATGGTATGAACTTCCTCTCATGCTACAGACACTATTGTTCTGATGCTCAGTCTTGGTTTTTTGATATCTTGGAAATCTGAATTCATTTAAAGGAGGCCATACATAACATTCCTATAGGTAGTTAAGTGGTACAGTGGATAGAATGCTGAGCCTGAAGTTAAGAAGACTCATCTTACTGAATTCAACTCTGGCCTCAGACACTTACTAGCTGTGTGACCCTGGCCAAGTCACTTAATCCTTTTTACCTGAATTTTCTCATCTGTAAAATGAGTTGGAGAAGGAAATGGTAAACGACTCCAGTATATTTGCCAAGAAAACTCTGGGTTCATGAAGAGTTGGATACAACCGAACAACAAAAAGCATTCCTAACAATAATTTCAATTTATCTTAAAAATAAACAAGTTGACTACTATTCATCTTATTGATTTATGTGGGGACAAATGATGCTAACAGAAGCAATTTTGAAAATCAGCTGATGACCTAAGACATCTAAGTGTTTTCATAACTGCTGCCTATAAAAGAAAAGTCTTCTGGTAGAAGCCAGCTGATTTGGGAAGTAAACAATTTATTAAGAAGATGATGTCGGGAAAGAGATTTTTTTTATATTATACTCTGTAATAAAGAAATAACTGGCTCTTGGTTGGTGGGCTGGCAAAAATGTGATTACATTAGAATTTTAACTCTCAAAATACTCAGATTGATCAATGATCTATTGATTAAGATGCTTGCTTAAAATGCATATCTCCATTCTTCCATTCCTTCTCTTTTAATGTCTTGATACTCTCTCAAGTGCTTTGACATTAACATTCATAGTATTATTTTTAAAAATTTCTTTCATGTATTTTTAGCATTTATTTTAAAATTTTGAATTTCAAACTCTCTCCCTCCTGTCCACCTCCCCATTTACTCATGAGAAGCAATATGTTATCAATTATACATGTGAAGTCATGCAAAACATATTTCTGTATTAACCATGTTGCAAAAACAAACAAATCAACCAAAAAAAACAATAAAAAGTAAGAAACATAAAATTAAAAAAAAATCTATACTCAGAGTCCCTCAGATCTCTCTCTGGAGTTAGAAAGCATTTAACCCACCCATTCCTGCCCACGCTGTGCTATTCTTTTTAATTATCCTTCAATAATTTTGCCATGGAGGGGCACTCAATGTTCTGGAGTCCTTCTTAGTGGTTCCCTGATAATTGCTATGGTAACAGTGCAACACATGGGATTTCTACCATTCTTAGCCCTCAGATCTTGACTAGCCTATCTGTGCCTCCTATATGGCCATTTATTTTACTCCTACATTTCTTCCAGGAGGGTATGCAGCATTCTAGGGTTTGATGAATTTAATAGAATATCATCTGAAAATAAAAGAATCTGGAAGACCTCAACATCCATAGAAAATCAACTTGGACTAAGACTGACCTCTCCTCTATCACAGTAGTGAACATATCTGGTAAGCATGTTTCTCTATGTTATTTCTCAGATGACATTTGTAATCAGAGTGCCATTCACTAGAGTTCCCCTGCACCACTCCATTGTTCTATCTTTCAAGGGATCTTGAATTATTTTGATCTATGAATAGGAGGTCCATTGTTGGAAGGGAGCCTATAAAGCAGGACTTCGCTGAACTGAATCAAATGATTTGTCATATTCAACAAATAAGCAAAAGGATCTTATATTCCCCACATCTTCCAGTCAATTATAGAAAGGTAAAAATATAATAAAATATCATGTGCAAAAGTCTGCCTATCCCTTTCTAAAATCATCATCAAAAGTATTAGAATATCCTATTCATTTCATATCTTCAATTTGTGTGCAGTTAGATGTGAAAAAATGATTTTTTATATATGAGAAAGTAGTCATATACGTAGTCAGTTATTGAGATTGTTTCAGTTGCTTTATTTTTTTAGCATTAATTCAATCTGATATTTTTGCCTTTGATATTTTCTTCTTCTCGAGATACCTTGTGAATCAATACATCAATACTCTCACAATTTTGTTGCCTTCTATATGGATCGCCTCTATCTACTGCCCAATCTAGTTGCCTTTCCTGTCTTTATTTTTTTTTTAAGTAGTATTTCTACCTCTCCTATCATCACATATGAGATTCTGATATCAGAGACCAAGTCTGCTGGCTCTATTCTTCTTGAAAGTGAAAATAGTTTGTTACAAAATTGATTTTAGATAGTTGCCATATTTCTTCTGTTTGTTATTCTTATATTTTCTTCCTTGAATGCTCTTAAGATGACTTTGCTTATGTCAATCACTTATCAAACTGATTTTACCCTGTATTACTTCTCTGCTTTTCAAGGTAATGTTCCCCTTTTAGGGAAAGATTTTATAAATGAGATTATATTCAAAACAAATGCTGCCTTTAGCTGCTATGTGTCTGTGATTGGCAAGGAGACAAGGATTTTCTGCCCAAGGTGCTTTGTGGGGTCTTATCTTTTTGTTAGGGAATTTATTTATATTGGTTAAGCTGTATAAAATTATAATTGATGTCAATGGTATTTCTATTTTTTATTACCTATTTTTCATTTCTAATACTCTGTTTAATTCAGGATTGAATTATTTCAATTTTATCTTATTTTTTTTCTCATTATCATCGTCTTCTAGCTTTTTACTGATTGCTTTGACAAATTAAGAGTCTAACTGTTCACAGACAATTGATTCAGAGGTAACTCCCACATCAATAAGGAGTCTTTTTTTATCCATTAAAATAATAAATTTTATATTTTGTTATATTTTGTTTTCACCATGTCCAGTGCCTAATAGATATTTTCTCAAATAAGTTGTTCATTATGTGAAAGTATAAGGCAGTGTAGTATATAAGTTTTGGGCTTCTCCCATTCTGTCTTCCTGACCTATACTTTCTGATACATTATTCTTATCACACTTAATTATTTTCAACCTTGCATTGATGTCACTGAATATTAAAGTATAGATTGATTTAATTGGGGCATTTTATGAAGACTCAAAGAATTTCTCTATCCTTTTATTCTTTGAAACTGATATTGCTGTATAAATTGAAATTTTTTTCATAGTCATTCTTTTGAAACTATTTATTGCTATTATTACAATGAAAGATGACCAAATATCCAATGAGATATTATTTCTTGTTTCCTTTGGGTATGTAATAAAAACATCTCTACCACCTCCTTTCTTTCATTTTCCAAGGAAAACTTGAAAGCCATCCTTCCTTTTAGCTATAACATTTTATCTTCTGGTTTTCTTTATAATAGGTATATCAAAATTGATATCATTCAAAGCATTATGTGCACTCACTGGTAATTAGATAAGGATCTTGCAGTTAGATTTTAGACTGTCATTAGGCAAGTTAAAGTGTATTACATGGTTTAAAAACTGGGAGATTCTTAGTATCCTCTGACCTTTTTCTTCCCATAATTCTGCTATTATCACTGTAAAAGCAGAAGGATCCACATGGGATTGAACATCATTTCATATTTCTCTTTGCTTTATGGAATTTTGTGGTCAAATGATTTGTCACCAAGTGGCCAGACTATTGGTTATGTGTCTCTCCATTCTTAGGAAGGCTGATTCTTCCAAAGAATCAATATATAGCCAGGTCTATAGTTTCATTCTTTCCAGTACAGTAGAAACTGCTAGAGTTTTTGGACTATTAGAATAACTGTTGAAAACACAGGATCACCTCCATTACATGGTGAAACATCAAATTAGGATGTTGTTGGAGGTGTGTGTGGTAGTATAATAAAAAAGGAATTAAACTGAAAAGGTAGAGGATAAGGGAAAACTGCCTATATATACACATAGTAGGTTAGATAACATAGAAAATAATTATACTGTAGGAAAAAAGTAAAAACTTTAAATCTAGAAGGTCAGAAACTATTTCAAAGAAACTTAATAGAAAAAAGGGAAGATGAAGTAATTGTGGGTATTGAAAAGATATATGAAGAAGTCTAGAGGGGAGTAACATCATAGGGAGCACTCCAGTACAGACAAGGGAATAAAATCAAAGTTAGGATAGTGGAGACAAATCTCAATATCAATTTTTTTTTAATTTTTAATTTTCAACTTTCACTTCCATAAGCTTTTGAGTTTAAAATTTTCTCCGCTTCCTTCCCTTCTCCCCTCCTCAAGACAGCATGCAATCTGATTTAGGCTCTACATATACATTGTTATTAAACATATTTTTACATTAGTTATGTTGTATAAAAGAATTAGAACAAATGGGAGGAACCATGAGAAAAGAAAAAAAAGAGAACACATAGACTCTGTGGTTCTTTCTCTGAATGTGGATGGCATTTTCCATTATGAGTCTTTTGGAGTTATCTTAGGACCTTGCAGGGCTGAGAAGAGCTAAGTTTTTTAAAGTCAGTTATCATACAATGAAGACAAATATGTATTTGCATATTTTATGTTAGTTTACTTAAAGACATTAGCAAATCAGCCAAAAAAAAAATCCAAACTGATATAAGTAATTACTATAGCAGAAACTGCTAGGTGCCACAGTGGATAGAATGCTCGGCCTGAAGTCAGGAAGACTTGAGTTAAAATCTGGCTTCAGACATTTATTAGCTGTGTGACCCGGGGCAAGTCACATAATCCTGTTTGCTTGAGATTCCTCATCTAGAAAAGGAACTGGAAGGAGTAAAGCCAAGATGGTGGAGTAAAAGCAGGAACTTGCCTGAGTTCTTCCCCACAAACACTTCCAAATATCTGTAAAAAATGACTCTAAACAAATTCTAGAACTACAGAAACCACAAAATGACAAAATGAAACACATCTCCAACTGAAGACAGCCTGGTAGGCTGACACGAAAGGTCTTTTGCATGGGTGTGAGCTGTGTTGGCTCAGACTGGGCTGGAGCAGGTCTCTAGACTGAATCACTAGCAACTGTGGTGGTTTCCAGACTTCTCAACCCACAAACACCAAGGACAAAGTAGAAGGTCAGTGGGGAAAACCTTTTGGATCAGAGTAAGAGAAGAACATGTTTTGGTCTTAGGGTAGTGTCTTAAGGTGGTCTCGGGGTGGTTGTGGTGGCCTCGGTGGCAGCAGGGATGGCAGCGGTAATGGTGGCTGCTTCTGGAGTTCCAGGTCCATATATGGTGGGAGGAATCAAGTGACTGATTATGGGGCAATTATAGGAATCTCTTTGCTGGCACTGAGTCAAGATTCTCTTGCTTTGCCCTTCTTAGATCTGGGTTGCAGTCTTAAGTGATGGTCCTGAAATGAGGAGGAGTGTTGGCATGGCAGAGTTTATGGTACCTGTGGAGAGGGAGTCCTCCTAAGGGTTCTGAGGGAAAAAAGAGTGCTTGTGGTCACTCACATACTAGACTGTAGGCCAGGAAGGGAGTAAACACCTCTCCTTGGATCATATCACCTTAGAAGAACTGAAAATTTACAGGTACCTAGAAGTAACTCTGACAACAGCTGTGCAAAACCCCAGAAACTTAAGACAAAAGCACTCTCCACTCTGGAGGCAGAGTCCTACCTTGGCAAAGAGCTCAAAAGTCAAGTAATTGAATGGAAAAATGAGTAAAGAGGGGAAAAAAATCAGACTATAGAATCTTTCTTTGGTGACAAAGAAGTCAAAACATAAAACTAGAAGAAGACAACAAAATCAAAACTCTTACATCAAAAACCTCCAAGAAAAATATGAATTGGTCACAGGCCATGGAGGAGCTCATAAAGGATTTTGAAAATCAAGTAAGAGAAGTAGAGGAAAAAATGGGAAGAGGAATGAGTGATGCAAGAAAATCATGAAAAACAAGTCAGCAACTTGCTAAAGGAGACTCAAAAAATACTAAAGAAAATAACACCTTAAAAATAGATGAACCCAAATGGCAAAAAAGATCTAAAAAGTTAATGAGGAGAAGAATGCCTTAAAAAGAAGAATTGGCCAAGTGGGAAAGCTGAAACAAAAGCTCACTGAAGAAAATAATTCTTTCAAAATTCAAATTGAGCAAATGGAAGCTAATGATTTAAGAGAATTAAAGATATTATAAAAAAGAACAAAAAGAATGGGAAAAAAATAGAAGACAATGTGAAATATCTCATTGGAAAAATCATTGACCTTGAAAACAGATCTGAGAGAGATAATTTAAAAATTACTGGACTACCTGGAAGTCATGATCAAAAAAAGAACTAGACATTTTCTTCAAGAAATTATCAAGTAAAACTTCTCTGATATTCTAGAACCAGAGAGTAAAATAGAAATTGGGAGAATCCACTGATTGCTACTTGAAAAAGTTCTCCAAAAGAAAACTCCTAGGAATATCATATCCAAATTTCAGAGTTCTTAGGTTAATGAGAAAATATTACAAGCATTCAGAAATATTTTGAGTGCTGTGGAAACACAATCAGGATAACAAGATCTAGCAGCTTCTACATTAAGGTATTAAAAGGCTTGGCATATGATATTCCAGAGGTCAAAGGAGCTAAGATTAAAAGCAAGAATCACCTACGCAGCAAAACTGAATATAATACTTCAGGGGAAAATTGGACATTCAATGAAATAGAGGGCTTTCAAACATTCTTGATGAAAAGACCAGAGCTGGACAGAAAATTTGACTTTCAAATACAAGAATCAAGAGAATCATGAAAAGGTAAACAGGAAAGAGAAATCATAAGGCAATTATTAAAGTTGAACTATCTACATTCCTACATGGAAAGATGATGCTTGTGACTCATGAGACTTTTCTAAATATTAGGGCAGTTGAAGGGAATATATGTGTGTGTGTGTGTGTGTGTGTGTGTATTGTGTGTGTGTATACATAGATAGAGGGCACAGGGTGAGTTGAATATGAAGGGATAATATCTAAAAAAATTAAGGGGTGAGAGAGGAATATATTGGGAGGAGATAGGGAGAGATAGAATAAGGTAAATTATCTCACATAAAAGAGGCAAGAGAAAGCTGTTACAATGGAGGGAAAGAGCAGGGAAGTGAAAGGGAATAAGTCAACCTTACTCTTACTGGATTTGGCATAAGGAGGGAATAACCTACACACTCAATTGGGTATCATTGGGATAAAAGGGGGGATGATAGAAAGGAGGGAAGGTGGGGGAGGGGAGAGTCAGAAGCAAACACTTTTGAAAAGTGACAGGATGAAAGGAGAAAATAGAATAAACAGGGGCAGAACAGGATAGAGGGAAATATAGTTCATTTTTCTATGGAAATGTTTTGCATAACTATACATATATAACCTATATTGAATTCCTTGTCTTCTCAGTATAGGCGGGTGAAGAGGGAAGAAGGGAGAGAATCTGGAGCTTAAACTTTTAAAAACAAATGTTAATTTTTTTTAAATCCAGGAAATAATATATACAGGCAATAGGGTATAGAAATTTATCTTGCCCTACAAGAAAGTAAGGGGGAAGAGGGTAAGGGGTGGTATAGGGGGAGATAGAAGGGAGAGGAAAACTGGGTAAATGAGTAATCTGTATGCATGTCATCTTAAGGTGGGGTGAAGGGGACAGATGGGGAAAAAATTTGAAACTCAAAATCTTGTGGAAATGAATGATGAAAACAAAAAATAAATAACTTCTGAAGATAAAGAAAAGGAAATGATCTGGAAAAGGATATGGCAAACCATTCTAGTATCTTTGCCAAGAAAACCCAAAATAGGGTCATGCAGAGGAAGACATGACTGAACGAAAACAACCAGAAAAATTACTATAGCAAACTAGCAAATAAAATCCAAAAAAATCATAACCACTTCCATGTAATACTAACAAAAACAGGAGGAAAGAAAAATAGGAGAAATTCTATTCACACTTGCTCCAAAATTCATAAAATATGCATTCAAATACATAAATTTGATATGAACACAATTATAAAACACACTGTACAGAAATAAAGGGAGACAAGTTTTAGGAGAGATATTCACTATTAATGATTGGGTTGTGCCAATATAACAAATGATGATACTACCTAAATTAATTTATAGATTTTGTGCTATATCAATCAAATTACTTAATATATTTTGAGGATTTATAGAGGAAAATAATAAAATCCACTAGGAAAAAAAACCTAGAATCTTAAGGGAAATAATGGGAAAAAAACAAGTATGAATGAAGGGGTCATTCTTTCATATGGTTGTTACTAATCTTCAATTGTTCTTTGGAAAATGTATAAACATCCTTTGACTGTTATTCTTTGGAGGAATGGCTTTTGTTATGTTTTTCTGTTAGTTTCCTATATATCTTGGTACTAAGATAAAGAAATTTTATACTTTAAAAAAATCACTTCCTTTTTTATCTTATTTACATTAGTGTTTTTTTCCCTTAAAAAGGTTTTCAGATTCCTATAATCAAAATGAAACAAAATGGAAGAGAAACACTTGAAAGAAAAAAAAATGCATCAAATATTGAGTTAGTATCCTGATATCTAAAATATACAGGGATTTTACTTAAACTATAAAACCAATAACCTTTACCAGTAGTCAGAGTCAAGCAATATTTTTTGAAAGGTTTACAAACTTTAAATCATCCCATGAAAACACTTCAATGGGGTGGTTAGGTGGTGCAGTGAATATAGCACGGGCCCTGGAGTCAGGAAAACCTGGGTTCAAATTCAGACTCAGACATTATATACTTACTAGCTATGTGACATTGGGCAGGTTACTTAACCCCAATTGTCCTGCCTTCCCCCTAGTCCCCCAAAAAAGTTAAAAAAAGAAACCGTTTTTCAAATCATAACTAGAGAAATATAAATTAAAGTAGTCCTGAGGCTTTACCTGACCCCAAGTAAATTTGCAAAGATGAAGAAAGGAAGAGTGAATGCTAGAGGGACTGTGGGAAGATAGGCATACTGAGGTATTTTTAAAACTATGTAGTAATTCAATCACTCTGAATAGGATTTGCATTCTTGAAATGAATAAAAAAAAGATCTAGAAAGATTTCATTAGGCTACAACTTTGGACCACATCTAACAAGATAAAAATTATTAAATATAAGGCCTAATATTTGGGTTCAGAAAATCAATTCACAAGTACAAGGTAGAGTTTATGGCTTAATGGCAATTTTTTTTTTAAAAAAAGATCTTGGGCTCTTATTGGATTGCTCAATTTGTGTGCAATATAGTGTTATAGTAATGTAAATTTTTAAGATCTTCCTTGCTCTTAGGCTAAAGTGCACCTGGAGCCTGTGGTGGGAGGCTTGTTTCTCAGGAGATACTTTTTGATTGGGCAGTGGGTCAAGAAAGTTGTTACATTCTCTGAGCCAGGAGAAGGTTATATAATCCCTGATTTGAAGCTTTGTTTTGGGGCTCACTTTGAGAAATATTCTGTGATTTGATCAGATGAGACTCTGGGAAGCCGTTGAGAGTCCCCTGGCTTTGAAAAACCCAGATGTTGATTGTAACTGTGATTTAGTATGGATGTAATGGTTGGACAGTTTGAAAACCAGTCTGCTTGATCTATTTCTCTGTCTTGATAATTCTGTCTGTATATTCTGAAGTGCGGGTACTGACCTTTTTCCCCTGAACTAGGTAAACGATATACGTTTGACTGATTAAAGTAAGCTTGTTAACCCATTTTGAATTGCTTTCCTTTAGCAAAGCAAATCTAAGAACCTTTGTTGGCAGCCACCCTGGGGACACTGGGGTGCTTGCCGCTACATATAGTAATTTAGAAAGCTAATGCAGTCAGAGAGTGCATTAAGATATATGTGTCGTCTAGAATGAGGGAGATGATTGTCTCTTTCTATTTAGGCTTGGTAAGATGACATTTGGAATATTTTATTCCATTGTACATGGTGTATTGTAGGAATGACATAAGCTGGAGAATATCCAAAGGCGTATAACCAGGATAGTATAGTAAATTAATGGTTTATATCATGCCATCTGAATTCTAATCAGTTGTTGGAACTGTGGATGTTTAACATAGAGAAGATCTAGTGAGTATCGGCACAGGATAACTCTGCTAAAGTATTTGAAGCATTTTTATGTGGAAAAAAGATTAAATTTGTTCTGCTGGGCTCCCGAGGGTGGAACTAGGAGCAATTCATGGGAGTTGAAAGGAAACAAATTGAAGTCTTATGTAAGAAAAGACTTATTAAGTGTAGGTGAGAGCAAAAGAGGAATGAGTTGTCTTAAGGTCTGTGTTTTCATTACTCAGAGACTTTGAACACTGGATGGCTACTTTTTGAATATGCCATAGAAGGGATTCTTGTCTGGGTATGGATTGGACTAGACGGCCTCTGAAATACTAACTCTGAAGTTCTAAATATATTAAGATAAATTATTTTTTGTGGGTAAACAGAAAACTGTAAGGAAATCAATAAATTGGTTTCATGATGGGGAAATACTAAAGTAGTGAAAGATAAGGGTAATTGTAAGTGATATTTTATCATTCTCTTTGTTTCATTAAATCAATAAGTATTTCTTGAGATCTTACTGTTAATTCTATAGTATTCTGAATTGTGTGTAAGGGCAAGAACCTTGTGATTCATAATTCCCTGTAGCATTGAACAGAATGCAGGCCAGACAATGAATAGATATGTAATAAATGATTGATGAACTAAGCTAAGAGGAAATAATCACAACTATTGCAGTAGCGCAGGTGAGAGGTGATTATGATTTATACAATGGTGGTAGTTACATGAGTGGAGAGATGAAGACATACAAGAGACATTTTTTGACAATATTTTGAATATATGGGTAGGTGCAAATGAGAAGTTGAAGATAGCACTGTACTTGTGAGCCTGGGAAACTGGGAGGGTGGTGGTGTCATCAATAGTAACAGGAAAATTGGGAAATCGAGGGTTTGGTTGGGGAGGAGGTGATGAGTTTTATTTTAAGCATGTTGAATTTGAGATGCCTATAGTATATCTAATCTGAGATGTTTAAAATGTAGTTAGTGGTTCTAGACTGGAGCTTGTTTAAGAGTTAAGAAGACAGATTTAAGTTTGACTTTTGATACCTAATGATTACAGGATCCTAAGCAAATAAGTAACTTAAGCCCTTAGTGATTGGGCCTGTTCTCCAAGACTAAGAGGTAGGTAGGTGGTATAATGGATAAAGTGTCTGACTTGGAGTCATGAAGACCTGAGCTCCAATCCTGCTTTAGACACTTAACAGACTTAACAGCTACAGTACCCTGGGTAAGTCACATATTCTATCTATCTCAATCTCTGCTGTAAAGTCAAGATAATAATAGTAGCACCTACCTCCCAGGGATGTCATGAAGACAAAATGAGATAACATGTAAAATGCTTTGAAAACCCTAAAGTACTACTTAAAAGATAGCTATTATATGCTTCCAGAAGAGTTGCTGATCTACTTTGTTACAGGAAGCCTTATCTGATGACATCACAGGTCCATACAAATTCCTGAAGTAATTAATTAGGAAATAATAGAAGAATTGAAATCTGTACCTGAGAGACAGTACCAATACTGAAGAACCCATGGATTTTTAAAACACTCTGTAGAAAGCATCCTCCAATCCATAAGGGGAAGGGGAATAAAAGATATTTTGTGTTTGTAGTATTGTACATTTGGGCTCAAATCATAGTGGAGGAGGAACTTTTCTTAGTTATTGAAGTTTACTTCTTAGACTAACATTTTCAGAGGTGAGTGATCTTTGGCCTAATACCTCTTACTGAAAGAAAAGAAAAAAAGAGTTGGAAAAAAAGTTTGAAAAAAAAGAGTTGACTTCAAGGAGAAAGTTGTGAGAGATTCAGAGTGAATGTTATAGAGAAGTCAATGAATAAGTTTATCAGACTTTTGAGGTGAAAGGCTGATGAGTTCAGAATGAGCAAGAGAATTGTAGATGTCTGTGTAGAGAGCCATCTCTGATGAGCAAATAGATATAGCATCTAGCAGTTGCAACTTTAAGAGTCTATTGAGAAAACAAAACTCCTCTTTTATAATTCAAAAACCTTAGCAAACAGTGATGAAAACCCATAGGAAATGTGCCATAAATTTTGGGCATATAATTCCATTTCCTCACCTCTTTGTTTAAAAAAAAATGTAGTTGTGACAGAGGAAAAAGTGGAAGGCTGCAACCAGGAAGGTACAAATCAAATGTTATATTCATGAGGTTGTTTTCTAGAAAGTGTCAATGATGTATCGGGAAGAAGCACTGTACAATGTAAAGAGTTTGATTTGGAATCAAAAGAGCTGGGCTGGATTCCAGGCTCAACCCTATTCTTTGAGCAAGTCACAAACCTTTCTGGGTCTCAGTTTTATCATCTATAAAATGAAACAGGATGACCTTCTGTCATCTAGCTCTAATATGATGTGATTCTATTGCTTTTATCAATGAAGTAGTGGTTTTTACCAATATAGTGGACTAGATGTTCTTGTAAGAGTGCACAGGCCCCTGCTTCTCATATTATTAGACAAACTTTCAGACCATAGTGGCATGGTGATGATGGAACTTCTAAAGAAACAGAATATATATGCATATCTATATGTACACACATATGTGTGCATAAATGCATATTATAAATACATATAAACATCAACAAAATTATGTACATGTACTTATATATGGATATTACATATACATATATAAAATTAGATTTTAAAGACTGGCTTTATTCATAAAATTTTGTAGATATGCTTATATGTTACTTTATGTCTTAATATAATCTATCTATCTATCTATATACTACAAAATGTATCTGGAAAGTGATATAGTATACTTATAATTACTTTGGGATAAAAGCATTGACTTTAAAGCAGACAAGTGTTCTCTTCCATAGGTATATTCTCAGAGGAGCTGAGCTTTTAGGCGATAAAAATATGATTCATGATATGCGTGTATATCATGCCTACATAGTAGGCACTCAAGAAATATTTTTAAAGCATTTGATTGTGTTTGAATTTTCAAATATTCATAGATGATAATGGTGCATGTCTTGCAACCATATAAAATATGTGTTGTATGTAGGATAGTGGAGAGACAAATTGTGGGTATGAGTAGGAATCAACATATATCAAGGACCTCCAAAGAAAAACCAGAATAAAGGGTGTTAAGAAATGAAGATGAGAAATGATCATGGTTTGGTTATATGGTAAGGGGAAGGATGACCAGTGGAGATTTCCAAATGTTCCACTTGTATCTTTAAATGTCAGGAGAAAATTGAGAAAGACTTCTAGTTGTAAGTAACCTTTGTAGGAGGAAAGGGAAAAGTCTCACAGAATTCACACACATGGATGGGTTGTGACTTGAGTTACTGGAAGGAATATCCAAAATAATAAGGCCACAAATCCACTTGAGTATTTGAGTAGGTATAGCTTTGTGTTATTTTAACCTTTTGGTAATCATTCACATACTCATAGATTTAAAACTGGAAAGGGCCTTAGAGGACATCTAGTCTATTCTATCATTTTAGATATGAGGATGCTGAGGCCCAGAGAAGTTAAGTAATCCACCCAAGATCACATAGGTAGCAAGTGGCACAGTGAGGATTTGGACCCATGTGCTTAGACTCCAAAATCCAGTGACTTTTCCAGTGTATTACATTGCTTCTGTCAAATTAATTCAATAGACATTTAATAAGTGCTTCCTATGTTCTATGCTTCGGAGATGGAAATGTAAAGAACATAGTATCTGTGGCTGAGAAGCTTCCAGTATATTAGGAATGTGTGATCTTCATAGATAAGTTTAATATGGGGTAGAACTGGATGAGGATAAAAGAGATATTGAGACAAAGTATGTGTAATAGGTTCAGAATGACAAGGATGAGTGTCAAACACTGTTAGCATCAAGTAACATTCCCTAAGTATGGAGGACCAAGGAAAAATCAATAACTCTGAAGTCAAAGGTTCTATGTTCAAATCCTGCTTTGGACAGTTACCTGTGGGACTTTGGACAAATCATTTATCCTTCTTAGGCCTCACCATCCTCATATCTGAAATGAGATGATGCATTTAGATGGCCTTTGAGGTCCCTACCAGCCCAGGCTGTGCTGGTAAATGTTTAATAAGTAGCTATCAGAAAAAAAGTATGCATGATGCAATTTTATGTTGAATCTTCATTATTAACATTTTGTCATCACTTTCTTAATTGAAGATTATCAAAAAAGCAATAAATCATACCTTTAATTGTAGGCTTGTTGATTTCTAAGGTGTATATTCACTCTGAAAATTTAACAATCAGCTCTCATGAACCATATCAAGCTGCTTTCAGCACATCCTTACTTCAGCTCTATTTCGATGGCCTATAGCTCCCATTGCTAGACTTTTGAGATTAAAAAAATAGTTTTTTTTTTCCTGTGGAGGTAGTGGCATTACAATTGAAGCTCAGAGATTTGATGTCCCCTATTCATAATATCACAGAAAATGTAAGCATCAGAATTGGAGATACAATCTTAATCTTCCAACTCCAAGCCATTAGAGAAGACACTGGCATTTTCCATTATCCTATGATCAATCCTTTCTATTTTTTTTGGTAATAAATAAGAACTTAAATGATTAACTCTTCTTAACCATTGGTCAAATAATGGTTTTCCAAACTTTTGAAACTCAAATACAGGATGCTAAAGTCCAGTTAATATTCATGTGAGCATATTTTAAACCACTCTAGCTACATAATTAATTTCTTTTTTCCAAAAGAAAAGCCCCAAGATGTTGTTAATTTCTATCAGCAATACATCACCTTGATGTCTGAGCTGATTTATTTTTACATGGCATTCTAAAAGAAATTGTTGCTGAAGGCCATGGGATGATTCATAACTTCAGATCTGAAACATGATGTCAAAACTTGTAATGAGACCTGTAGAAGGAGTTTGCTCTGTTGTGCCATGGGCCCTCAAGCTAGTTGAGGAAATGCTTCTTGAATAATAATATTTGACATTTAAGTAGAATTTTCAAGTTAGCTAAGCATTTTATATATGTTATTTCATTTTAACTCCACAACAAAGCTTTGCCATAGAAACCATAGGTATTATTACCCCCAATTTACTGATGAAAAAACTGAGCATCAGAGAGCTTTAGTGACTTGCCATTGATCACACTGCTAATGAGTGTCAGTTCTGGAACTCTAAAGCTAGCACGGCAGAGAGAAGATTTGAACCTGAGTCTTCCTGACTCTAAGTTCAGAACTCTTCAAAATTCAGCATCAGTTGTTTTGCACCATGTAAAGTGGAAGGGGAATAATATGCTAATTTTTTGATAATATGCTTTTAAATACACTTTTAAATTTTCAGATGTTCAGATAGTGTTGCATGTCTAGTGAGGCTAGAAATGCAGGATTATAGGATCATAGACTGAGAGTTGGAAGGGTCCTTAGTGGACACTGAGTTCTTTCCCCTCATTATACAGATGAAGAAATTGAGAAATTAATTGAATTACCCAGCATCATATCAATAGTAGAGTGTCTGAGGTGTGATTTGAACCCAGGTCTTACAAACTCTTAAATCCAGTTCCCTCTCCACTATATCAGGCTTAGATTGGGGCTGGGTTGTGAAGAGTTTTAATTCCCCTCCATTCCCCCTGAAAACAAAAGATTTTTATCCTATTTTATCTATTTTATCCTAGAGATAATAGGAAGCCATTGACATTTGTTGAGCAAAAGAACATCCTGGTCAGACTTTAGAAAAAATGCTTCAGAAAAATAACTTTGGCAGCTGTTTGGAGAATAGATTTGAGTAGGAAAAGATTTGAATCAGGGAGAGAAATTAAGAGGTTTTTGGAATAGCCCAAATGAGAGATATCCAGGACCTAAATTAGACTGGTGGATATGAGTATGAGTAGAGTAGAGAACAGATGGGAGCGCTGTTATGGAGATAGAGAGAACAAGATTTGGCAATTTATTGAATATATGAATGAAGGACAATGAGGAATTGAGAATGACACTAAGATTATCACTAGGTTACTGGAAGGAGTATGGTGCCTTTGACAGAAATAGCAGCCTAGAACTTGAATCCAGCTCTTTTAAATCTAAGTGCAATAGCATTTTTCTATTATTGATGGTCCTTTTCTCTTTATTCAGATTGGACTAATTTGGGCATCACAATTTGGCCAATGGGGACTCTAAACCCTGGAAACACTATTTGAGTCATCTTATATGTTAACTTTCTTATTTCAAAAAACACATTCTCCTGAGATAAATGTTGTGGTGCCATCATTTGAAATAAAAATTTTAGTGTTCATTCATGCTCATTATGTAGGGTAAAGGGTATTGAGACTGGAGTCAGAAGACTGTGGTTGTAGTCCAGGTTGTGCCATTTTAGGCAAGTATTTTGACAACAAGTGCCCCAAGGGATCTGGAATTTGTCATCTAAATATATATATAAATTGAGTATATTAGTTCAGGTCACTCCATATACATCCATATCTCTTTATCCTTTCTCATTCATGCCTCTCATCCTTCTGATAGATTATCTACAGAAGACTCACCAATAGCGTGGGTATCTTATTAACACCTTCACATAGTGTTTTGATAATTATAAAATGATTCCTTCATAACAGCTCTGTGGGAGTAGATATTGCATGTATTTTTATCTTGTTTGTGTAGATGCATTAACTAAGACTCAGTAAAGTTTTGTGTTTTGCTTCAAATAACCTAGTTAATAAGTATCTGAGTCATGATATGAACCCAAATCTCCCAACTCAACACAACTCAGTACACCACACTGACTCTTTGATCATTAGGCCCCTGTTTCCTTACCTATAAAATAAACTTTGGATTAGATGATTTTTTGAAATCTCATCCAGTTCTAACCTTTAAGGAGTCTATAATTTGGGAGGATTTTAATTTATTCAAAGCCTTTAATACCTTTACTATACATTTCCAACCTTCTTACACCTTACTCCACCCCTGCCTCCAAGCCCAAATACATATTTTGCTATCCAGCAACACTTATCTTACTGTTTCTCACACAAGGCACTCCATCTCCAAGCAGTTTCACTTTCATCATTGATGGGGAGGTGAAGAAGAAGATGGATTACATATGGACCTTTGGACACTGGTGGCTGAAAGTGTGGACTCCAGATTATACCCTTGATATCCTTTAAATTTAGGTACCTAGTACAAATCCTTGTTTTCTTAACCCTAGTTATGACTTTGTTTTCTGCATAAAGAATCATGTCTTCATAGTTTCAAGTTAGTATGATTAGAGGGAAGGTAGAGAAAAAGCCAAATGAACTGAATAAACATTGTTACCCCAGCTCAAGAGTGTAAATTCTGAACAAGTAAGTGTAGATAATTGGTTTAGCTTGGAAGGTCACGAGACAGAGTGTGAACTGCCTGGGTCATTATTGATTGGTTCTTATCTGCCTTTCTGCTCTTTGAAGATTTTGTTCAGTAATTTCCCATCATAATCTAAGATAAAAGGCTTTAATATATGTCTTAATGTATTTTTAAAGGAGATAGTGTTTTTTAGTTATATCTCTGAGTAATTCTAAAAAACTAGAAAAGTTGGCCTTCTGGATTTCTTTCTCTCCCCCTTTGTGTTCTCATGAATCATTCCAAAGTCAGAAGAGAGAAGAATCACTAGACACAAGCAACAAAAAAGCCATTCTTTTGACCACAGGGTCCATGGAACTTCACTTTTTGCTTTTTCCCTCTTCCCTTTTTTCTAATAATCTGAGTTACCCCTTATATTCATAAGTACTAATTTCCTGCTTTGTGTGTGTATCTTTAAGGATTTTTTTCCTCAAAATTTAGTAGAATGCTTCAGACGTATTACTAGCAAAATTTCTAATTGTTTAAAGTGAGACACACATACAAACACACACAGAGAACAGAGCAAAAATAGCCCACCACTTGTGGATTTAGATTTCCATGCACAACTTTCATCTATTGTAATGAAAGGCTGACAGCTTCAGATTCATTATTTTTCTCACTGCCTCTAAAGCTCCACTGGTTATTTTATTTATGTACCACTGGACAAATTTGCAGTCACACAAAATAGTAATTCAGTGAAAAGACACTAGTTCATGTCTCTGCAAATCAACAGGGGCTTCATTAATAAAGGATATCTGTTTAATAAAACAATAGTCAAAAACATATTGGGAGTCATTCATTCAACACACACTTATTGAATTTCCACTCTGTGCTAGACACTGTGCTAAGTCCTGAAGATATGAACATAAAGAGAAAACTGTCCCTGTTCTCAAAGATCTCATATTCATAGAATCTTAGAATTTCAAATGATTCTAGATGTCATCTATACCTACTTCTCTCCCAGTTGTCTATTGTGACAGTTGTCTTTCTAACCTTTGTCTGAGTGCCTCCAATAACAGAAAAGTCACTACTTTGTAAATCAGTATTGTTGACTTTAATATTTAGAAAATTACTTTTTATATTGAAGGTAAAATTTCCACATTTATACATTAACAGCTTAAAAATACACTAAAGACTTTCAGATCACCCTGTATGCCATGAAGGATAGCATCAGGGGAAGAATTACATAATTAATCTAACTGCTTGAGGATTATACTAGGCTACAAAACACATTTGTTATTGTCTTGTAGTCACTATGTCTCTTCTCTTGTTTCTTATTAAAAAGGTAAATGAGCACTAGTCTAAGAATGATTATAGGGGTGGCTGGGTGATATAGTGAATAGGGCACCGACCCTAGAGTCAGGAGGACCTGAGTTCAAATCCGGCCTCAGACACTTAACACTTATTAGCCATGTGACCTTGCACAAGTCACTTAATCCCAACTGCCCTCTAAAAAAAGCAAAAACAAACAAAAACGAATGATTATAAATAATTTTTCCATTTTTTGGTTGATTATTTTTAATTCAAGAATGGAAATTTGAGATATGAAGGCATACAGAGTTGTCCCTAATATATACTCAGCAGATAATTAGTAGAGATGAGCCCTTAGCTTATATCTGAATATTTATCCTCCTTAAGAAATGATCCAGAAGAGACTTGTCAAATTACAGTGTGAGAGCAATGAATTTGAAGTCATAGTCCTGAGTCAGAATCCTAGTTTTGCTATTTACTACCCATGAGACCTTGGGCAAGATCCCTGTGTCTTGGGTTCCTGACTGGTAAAATGAGGGATAGTACTAGATGACTTTCCAGCTCTAGATCTATGATACTATGAGAAATTAAAACTCATACACAATATGATTAGGCAAACCCATAAAGGTTTTCATTACTCATAGTTAATTTTCCTATTGGCCCTGGTAGTATACCAGAAACTTCAGTCTTTAGTTAATCACAAACTCTTAAGATTAGAATTTAAAGGAGAGGTAGAGAATGAGAAGATATTGTTATTCTTTTAATTTTTTTAAATTAAAAAATAATTAGCTTGCAGCTAAAGGAGTCCTTTATTCTTTTTTCTCAATTTATATTTTATTTTTCCCCCAATTGTATGCTAAAACAATTTTTAAACAACTTTTTAAAAGTTTTGAGTTCAAATTCTGTCCCTCTCTCCCTGGTGTCCCCTCTCCCTAAGATGGTTAGCAATCAGATATAGGTCACACAAGTGAGATTATGTAAAACATTTCCATGTTAGTAATTTTGTATAAGAAGACTTGAATAAAAGAAAAAGACTGAAAGAAAGTGAAAAATAGCTTGCTTCAATCTGTATTCAAACTATATCAGTTCTTTCTCCAGAGGGGGATAGTATGCTCCATCATTAGTCTTTTTGGATTGTCTTATATCATTGTATAGCAGAGAATAACTAAATCATTCTCAGTTTTTCAGTCAACAATATTGCTGTTCCTGTGTACAACATTCTCCTGGTTCTGTTCACTTCACTATGCATCATATATTTAGAAGAATATAAAAGTCTTCTAAATTCTGAAGAAATAAGATGGACAAAGGAGGGATTTTAGTGGGGAAGGTGAAAGAATAGATAAAATAGGGGCATAGAAGGGTGTTTAGATTTATAGGAATGGGAGGATAAGGGAGGGATCCTTGGAGGGGGGTAGGCAAGTAATAGGAAGGCAAGGTAGTGGGTAGAAGTGGAAGAGGCAGTAGAGATAGGAAACAAGAGATATGACCAAACATTAAAACAAAGGTGAGGAATAGAATATGTTTGGGAAAGTATATGTCTATATATGTATGTATATATGTGTATGTATGCATCTATAGCTATAAAGAAACATATCTAGACTTTATTGTAGCGTTGGGGGGGTTGGGAGGAGGGAAAAGAGATCAAAGAAAAGTGCACAGCAGAGAACAAAAGAAAACTTATAAGGAACAAGGAAAAGATAGACAATTCTCAACACAACATGTATCATTTATCATACAGGCTTTCTTGCAATGAAAATTTATTGTGACACATTTTAAATCCTCTCATGTTCTGCTATGCACATGACATGCTTTTTTCTTTCTTTGGATTTAATTCCAATATATAAGTTTATGATATGTTTTTGTTTCTTTTCTCTATTCTGCATTTGCATTTTGGCCCTTGAGTCTAAAATAAAATAAAAAAAACATATTTTTACATTAGTCATGTTGTGAAAGAAGAATTAGAACAAAAGAGGAAAACCACAAGAAAGTAAAAACAAAAAGTGAAAATAGTATACTTTGATCTGCATTCAGATATCATAGTTTTTTTTTTCCTCTGGATGTGTTTGGCATTTTCCATCTTGAGTCTTTTGGAATTGTCTTTGATCATTGTATTGCTGAGAAGAGCTAAGGCCATCAGTTTATCTCTGCATAATGTTGCTATTGTTGTGCACAGTATTCTCCTAGTTCTTCTCACTTTGCTCAGCATCAGTTCATTTCAGTCTTTCCAAGTTTTTCTGAAATCTGCCTGCTCATCATTTCTTATACCACAATAATATTGCATTACATTCATATACCACAACTTGTCTAGCCATTCCCCAATTGATGGGTATCCCCTCAATTTCCAATTCTCTACCACCACAAAAAGAGCTGCTGCACATATTTTTGTATATGTGGGTCCTTTCCCCTTCTTTATGATCTTTTTGGGATGCAGACATAGTAGTGGTATTGCTGGATTAAAGGGTATATCCAATTTGATTGTCCTTTGGGCATAGTTCCAAATTGTTCTCCAGCATGGTTGGATCAGTTCACAACTAGTGATTCATTTTTAACTCTAGAATAAAATACATTAGAGGTTTCCTATCAATCATAACTAATCAAAACCAGAATGGGTTATACTAGGAAAGACAAGTTTCTTTATTATTTGACCTCTTCATGGGGAGGCTGGAATATTGTAGAGGAGTTTCATGTTTAGATATGGGTTCAGTTTTACAAGCTATTGAGGTCTTTATAATTATACATTTCTGTGCTTCTGTAATTAACTCAACCATGGCTATTTCTTGAATACAGAAGCTTAGAACTGAAAAGATTTTTCCAACTTATCACAAAATGCTGCAACTCTGATGGATGATAATCAAGCTCTCTTTGTTAGAAAGCTCTCTTTGTTGTTTAACACATAGTCTTGTGTAATGATGATAGTGCTTGATATAATCTTAAAATATTTGAAGCCTCCTATTAAGTGGACTTAAACATCTCTCCTCTCTATTTAACAACAATTTTTTAAATCAATAGGTTTAAAAGTCCTGGAGATGCTGCTCTTTATTATGTCTATGATCTTTGTCTCTACGAAATTCAAGTATTACTTGAGGAACATCATCTTTTTTGCATATTTCAGGCCTTCACATATCCAGAGGGCCACATTCCATATTCTACTTTTCCTTAGGCATTTGAAGTTAGAAGCTATAAATTAAGGGTATACAACATGGGAGAAATTAGAATTTCGCCCTTTAGGTGACTTGAAGTCCTACTCTTACATCTCTCCCAAATTAGTGCTATCAGTCACAAGATGGAGGGCCAGGCAAGAAAGTTTGAAAATTTCATAGTGGACATAGTTTTAGAACTGGACAAAATCTTTATATATGATGCAATTGATACACACAGAGAGAAAGTGACTTGGTCAAGATATTCCTGGGGAAATGAAAGAACTAAGTCTTGAGTCCAGGCTTCCTCATTCCTTGTCTTGGGCTCTTACTTCTATATCTATATCTTCTATATCATGATACCTTCTCTTTATTTTCTTTATTGATCAGCACAGATCTATCACTTTTACAAGGACAACATATTTTCAGGGCATGTCTTTCTGATAGGGCTATAGAATGATAATACCTACCAGCACTTTATTGTAACTAGAAGTACTTTTAAACTCCTTTCTAATTTCGGTGACATTATTCATCTTGGCTGCTGGCATTTTGGGGCAAAGCCACTGTATGTAAATAGGAGACATTGCCCTTTCCTTAAGACATCTCAGGGGATTTTAGTACTGATCTTTTTGAGGGCAAATGTTGCCAGGAGGATCTGGGCTGTCCCCTTGACGCACTGCAGTAGCAGGAGCGACAGTAGCTAACTAACAAATTTGGTTCCCAGAACTCTGAACATTGCTTTTGACATCTGCAGTGTTGCTGGGATTCAGCCAGAGGAAGAAAATAAAGGGCTGTCTTTCTTTGTGTGGTCCTGCAGCATTGTAAACAGTGCCATAAAAAGAATGTGTACAGTGGAACTTTCATTTAATTTGACTTCATTAATTCTTGATCATTGATAATTCAGGCAGGGACTAGGTCCATGTAGTTTTTAGGAATAAAGGGCTTTCTGAATAGACTGACAATGTCAAAGTACACCATTTAAACTTCTTTCAAGGGTAAAATAATTTGAAATACCACTGCTACAGATAGATGGTACAATGCAGAGAATGTCTGACTTGGAGTCAGGAAGACCTGAGTTCAAAATCCTCTCAGACACTTAATAGCTGTGTGACTCTGGACAAGTCACTTAACTTCTCAGCCTCAACTTCCTTATCTACAGAATGAGATAATGGTAAAACTTAAAAATAGGGTTGTTGTGAGGATCAAATGAGGTAATATATGCAAAGCACTTTAAAGAACTCTAAGTGTTATATATTATTATGAATAATTTATAAGTAATGCAGATGATCATAGCAAATCTTACCTTAAGACAAGTCTCTCAAGGACTTCAACTTGCATTGATTTGTTGGATTAGTTTCAGTGGTTTAATCAATTAAAAAATGGTAGTTTAGAATTAAAGAAGGATGTGTCTAATCAATGTATGAGCCTTCCCTCCTCTTCCATTTGTTTTTTAAAAGTGGTTATTTAGCACTTGCTTGTCCAAGCATGACATGGTGGAGAAAGCACTAGATTTGAAATCAGAAGACCTGGTTTTGAATCCTGGTTATGCTATTTAGTACTTGTCTGACCTTGGGCAAGTTGCTTTGCCTCTCTGGGCCTTGGATGATTTATCTATACAAAGAAGGTGTTGTACCAGATTATCTCTCACATAATTTCCAAGTGTGAGTCTCTGAATGTTGAGTTTTATGTATTCCCAGTGATGGGAATCCAAAAAGTAGATTAATCTATTGTTCACACAATCCATCTACCTTCCTTCTAGAGTTATGAAAAGAAATCTAATCTCTGTAATGATTTGTAATCCTTATAGCACTATCAAAATATGATTTACTAGTCCGCATAACAAAGATATCTAGACAGTGACCATATTTCCTCAACTCTTCTTTTCTAGACTAGAAATCTTCAGTTCCTTCAACTGTTCCTTGAGTTCTCTCCCACTGATTGTCTTCCTTAGTCCGGGCTTGCTCAGGATTGCTAATACCCTTAAAATAGGACACCCAGAAGTGAAAAAAATACTCTAATTGTGGATTATTAATATGGACCTGGCTGTCTTCCAGCACCTCCTCCGTTTCTTAGCTCCTGGAATTAGTAATTAACCTCTCTGTGCCAGTTATTGGATAACTAACTATACCCCTTAAGCACAAATATCAAAATCAAAAAACTAGACTATGTGAAACATTTCTTACTCTTCTTTATGCTGATAGGAGCATAATGCCATTAAAAGTCTATAATTAAGATTCTTAACAATTCAGACTAGATTTCCCCTTTACTCTTGATAATTCATCTGAATTAGCAAGGTTTTGATACATCCTGCTAACAGGGCTCCATGGATTTTCTTAGTACTTCTCTATTCTTAATGTACTTGTACATCTGTTCCCCAGCAATACACCTGTCATCCAAAAAGATGCCATGATGTCATGGAGAAAGTCAGACATCAAAACACTGAAGGACAGGTCCAAGGTCAGACAGACGGATATGGGGGAGTTAGGATGGATGAAGGCAAAGAGTTTCCAGTGTCCTTTTTTCCTATGTAGTACTCTTAATTTAACTCATATCTGTGTTCAGCATGTAGAATGCATGAGATTGCTGTTTGTGGGTAGAATTCTACAGGATTTTCCAGTGGGGCACATTGTAGTATATGGCCCATCAATCAAAAAACCCTTGATTTCCCCTGACTCAGGTTCCTCAGAGAACAAATTTCTTACCTGTTGACACTAAGCAAGCAGACTAAGTCACAGTTTGAGGCAGCTGTGAGGCAGAGAGGAGGCTTACTTGTCCACAAGCAGCTGGAGCATCAGAACTTTGGCTCTTGGTAGAGGACATATTCTGCTATCTTCAGCTCAAGGAAGCTATCTGTGTCCTCAGGCAAACCATATTTATCATCTTGAGGCAGCAGTTTTTCATGACCAAAAAAGCCAGCTCAATATGTGTTGGAGTGCTAGGTTTTAGAAACTTTGCCCTTTCTCTACCTGATGGAGAGCTATTGTAGAGTTATGTTTCTGATATATAATGCTAACAGAGAATCATATACTCCCAAATTTGGAAGGGACCTGAGAAGTCAAGATGCCCAACTCTTACCTGAATAGGGATTGCATCTGTAATATACTTAAAAATAGTCCTCCGGCTTTTGCTTGAATATATAATAGGAATGAAATTATCAGAAATTATTCTCCTAGGATAAAAAATATACAACTCTAATTGCTAGGCTATTTTAAATTGTGTTGGAATCCACTGGCCTATAAGTTTTACCTGTTGGTCCTGCTTTTATCTTCTGCAAAAAGTAAAAAAAAATAAAATCCCTCTTCTAAATGGATGCTCACCCATTACAGAGCTTTATCATATTTCTTTAAGTTTTCTTTTCTTTAGTATAAGTTCCCTAGTTCCTTAAAATGATCCTGATATGCCACAGTATCCTGTTGTTTTTTTAAATACATTTCCCAACACACACCAACTTGTCAGTGCTTCTTCTAAAGCAATAATAACAACAATAATAGAATTGGGCATGATATTCCACATGGATAGTCTAACCAAGAATTATGGGCAGAATAAAAAATTCTTAAGTGCCTATATGTGTCAGGCACTGAGTTAAGTATGTTACAAATATTCTCATTTTATCTACACATCAACCTGGAGGCAGGTACTATTATTATCCTAATTTTACAGTTGTGGAAAATGAAGCAAATAGATGTGAAGTGACTAACCCAGGAACACTCAGCTAGTAGCTGAAGTTGAATTTGAAATCAGGTTTCTCTTGACTCCAAGTCCAGTGCTCTATCCACTGTACCACCTAGCAATGGGTCAAATACTTATTAGTGAACTTAAGATGGTACTAGGTTATTTTGACTGTCAAATGACATAGCTGATTCATATGGAGTTTGATGTGTCCTAGAACTATAGGTGTTTTTTAAAATGAATAACGATTCACCACACCTCGCATTTTATATTTGTTTACTTGAGTTTTTTGGGGGGGGTAAGGCAAGACAATTTAAGTTAAATGAATTGCCCAAGGTCACACAGCTGGCTAAGTGTCAAGTGTCTGAGGTTGAATGTGAACTCAGGTTCTCCTGACTTCAGGGCTGGTACTTTATTCACTATGCCACCTAGCTGCCCCTCAGTTGATTTTTAAAATCCAACTTCAGCATTTTGCATTTATCCCTGGGAGATCTTGTCTCATTAGCCTCAATGCATCATTCTTGATCATAGTTTTCTGAATACTGAAGCCATTATCAATGAATTACTGATTTCTATAAGCTTTACCTCATCCACAAATTTGATAAAAATGTTATATGAGACTTCATCCAAATCATCAACAAAATTTTCAATCCAGATAGAGTTAAAGACAGAATACTTGTTATACTTTACTAGAGATTTCTGTCTAGGTTCATAACAGGGCTCTAGATTACTCTCCCTCCTTCTCAGTAAGTCCAAAATCATGCTCATAGTCTTGTTCTCCGCCCCATCAACACTCACTGAGATCCATAAATCAAGAGAATCCAAATAAGAATAAAGTGTTGGGAGGTCTCATATTTGGACCAATTCACGGTTAGAATACTATCCTGTAGCACCTTATGAATACTCCAGTTATTTCCCTTGGTTGGTAAATCTACAAATCTGTTTATTTCTTCCTGGGACAGTTTTTATGGATTTTTCTTCAGGAGAAATAGATTCAGTGCCCTCAGGACAGCAAAGGTTCATTGTAGGTCCCTCCTTGGACAAATGAATTCTTTTTTGTAGAGCTAGATCCTGAGCTGACCAATTTGTCAGGTATCTAATGGGCAACTGACCTCAGTGTAATCCATGGTATTGTGTGACAATATATCATAAAATTCCATATATCACTAGCAATAGATGCATTACATTAACTTCAAATCCACCCTATTCTTTCTATAATAAAATCCATGGTTATTGTGATAATTATTTAAAATGTAAATTATCATAAATATGAGGCTTAATAAATAGTGTTCAGTGTAGAATTAGCAAGACCTGGGTTCAACCTGCACCATGGGCAACTGCTTCCTGCATGACACAGTGGATAAATTGCTGGACTTGGAGTTTCTCTGGGTGAGAAACTTACTAATTATGTGACCTTAGGCAAGTGATTTAACTTCTGTTTGTCTCAGAGTGCTTAACTGTAAAATGGGGATAATAATATCTACCTCCTAGGGTTGTTGCAAAGGTCAAATGAGATAATATTTGTAAAGTACTTAGTGCATTGTATGGCATATAATAAGTGCTACATAAATGCTTATTCCCTTTCTTTTCCCACCTTCTCCTTGGTTGAGTCACTTAGCCTCAGTTTCCTCATGGGCAAAATGGTATAATACTTGTAGTGCTCATTTCTGGACTGCTGAGATATACAAAGTACATAAGATGTACGAAGATCTTTGAAATCTTTAAAGTGTTCATTAATGTCAGTAACAATTATTATCATTGTTTTTGCCAAGATCTAGAGTAGAAGCAGCCCTTGCCACAGATAGTATAGGACTCATTTTTATCAATGTGATATCAAAGCTAAAGAGCGAGTTCTAGGAAGTACCTAGGTGGCACAGTAGATAGAGTATTGGGTCTAGAATTAGTAAGAAGGGAGTTCAAACTGAGCCTCCGGTGCTTACTAGCAGTGTGAACCTGGTCAAGTCCCTGAGCTGTCTGCCTCAGTTTCCACAGGTATAAAATGGGGATAATAATAGTACCTATCTCTCTGTGTTGTTGTAAGGATCAAGTGAGGTAATATGTGTTGTAAGGTACCTAGCTAGTAATAGGTGATTAATAAATACTCTTTTGGTTCCTTCCTTATTCGAATGTGTTGGCAAAGAGAGAAAACAAGGAGCTTTCTCTTGCTTCCTAGTGCTGTCTTTGGGCTTGTCCTCAACAAAAGAATGAGAATCCAATTTTAGATCTTATACAACTGGAAAAAATTTGGAATAACCTAGATCTAGATGTTCCTGGTTATTCCATTCCATGGTCAATCTATGGCATCTGTTTCTAGCACACCACAGTCACTCAAATTCCCTAATAGCATGATAGAAACAGCTGATGCCCAGTTTGCAAATTAGATTCTTGTTAGGAAAGAAATTGACAAGTCTGGAGTAGGTGAGGATTTGGGCTTGGATTTGAGGGGGTGCAATAGGAGAATAGACCTAGAGAGATTTCTAATTGACAAGTATTTGTATGAGTAGGGTTATCTCAACCATTGAATTTTGTCAAATTTCTCACTAGCTCCTCATTTTTCCAATGATTCTGCTCAGCTGCTCAATTAGTTAGCATCTGGTCTTGCTTCAACGTGCCTTCAGTAACCTTTCTTGTCACATTATCGGAATGTTTAGTGTCAAATGTAGCTTTTCTTTGGGAGAGTTTCTTTCTTATCGTTTTTCACATTAGCCCTGTTTGGTATGCTTTTGACTTGCTGTTATCCGCAAAAGGGTGTTACTCCATTCTTTGGACCATGAACTCCTTTAAGAGCAGTTGTTTTCTTCATTCATAATTTTAAACAATTATCTGTAATATGATAAGTTCTATTTCTTTCCTGGATTGCTCCACCTAGTAATGGATATGCATAGATCTTAGAACCTTGAATTTGGATTTGCAACCAGATAAAGACTATCATCAACAACCACTGAACCCTAGCATTTTAACTAGTATGGGGCAAGATTCTAAATTCCTCAGTGTACCCAATCTCTTGGGGACACAGAAAACAAACTGTCTCTCCAGTACCTGGTTTTCTGACCATAAGCAAGCAACACATACCAAACACCCAGAAGGAAAAGGCCAGCCTCATCAGATGGGAAGAAAGCGTCATTGAAAAGGTCCGTCTGACAAAAGCGTATTCACTTTACACAAACTCAAAACTCTGTATTTTAAAGAAACTCCTCCACTAGGCTATAAAATACTCAGCATCAAGCTAACCAGAAAAGATTAGGTTTCCTTGTAAAACTGTTTTAAATCACTGTATGAAGCTAATTCTGATGGGTGAGACAGAAACTCTCATAAAGTGGTTGCAATCTCAGTATAGTTGCAGGCTTTGATTTGTTTACAATTTCTGTGCCTGTTATTATGCAGTGGCATCGGTCCTGTTACCTCAGCAATTTCAGCACTACAGATAGTTCCAATTTGTTTTAAGTACTCAGTGGGTGCTCATCACACTCCTTGAATTCCAGAATGTACAGCTAAAGGTCTATATCTATGCCAGTGTTCTTGGTTCTGAAATTATTATGAGCTATTAATGAAGAGATAATTCTCATACTACTCAATACAGACTGAATTCAATTAGAATGCCCGTTATGCAAAAGAAAGTTTACCCTGCTACCTGTTATACTCTTATGAAGTGGTTACAAATAACACCTAGATTGAAGCTTTTACTAGAATTACCTGAAGAGGTACTGTTTCTTCAAGACTAGATTTGAAAGTTACGTATTTCTGTTGGGAATGGAGTATATTTTCCAGAGCAGCTTCCCTTTTGGTTACATTTTTATTTCTTAAATATGATTTATATGGTTCTCCCTGCCAAGTTTATTGGTGCAGAATCATTTAAAAAATACCTGACATCCTTATTGGCTCTGGTTTCTGAATTTTGTCTTTTCATCTCTATAGAAAGCATCTGTGAAATAAAATGATCTTTATCAATCACAGTGAAAATACAGAGTGGTAAAAAATTCTGTTCAATGGACAGTAATGAATTATATTTGTACAAACTAAAATGTAAACCAGACTTCTTTCTGGGTCACAAACTTAGCTGGAACCTTTTAAAGATGTGAATTTTCTTCCTTAAATTGTTTTTTAACAGAACCCAAAACTATATGTTACAGTTTATGACATTCTTCATATAATTCACTGGTCAAAGAAGAGTCGCGTAGATTATAGAAAAACCAAACTGATAAGATAATATTTTTCTTGTATATTGGCTATACAAACTTTGTTTTAGAATGGTATGTGTCAGAAAGAGTATAACGAGGGAATTAGGGATTTTTATGCTGGAGAAAAGATGGGGGGGCACTTTGGCTGTCTTCTCTTTCTGTAATACATCACACACACAGATACCTGACCTCAGTTTCTTTATCCCTAAAATAAGGCAATTGGATACTGCATAATTATAAGATCTAACTCTAAATACATAATCCTACAATGCTGAAAATTTGAATTTGGAGTTGAAAGGGACCTTAGAAGCCATCTAATTTAATCCTCTTATGCTTGAGGAAAGCCATCAGTTCAAGTTCCCTTCAACTCGGGAACAGATGACACATCTTGGTTTTGATACTTAATTTTCTGAATCCCAAGAGGATGTTCTTTGCATTAAAGCCTACTATCTCTTTAACATATTGGAAATTCATAGTTAGTGGAGGCAGTATGGCCTGGTGAAGAAATACTGGGCTAAGAGTTTGGAGCTCCATTCTTTGCTAGTCCTATGACTGAGCAAATAATTTAATTTCCCTTAGCCTCAGTTTTGTATCTGTAAAATGATAGAACTGGCCTAGATAATATCTGAATTTCTTTCCTGATCTAAAATTCTGTGAGTCTATAAATTTGAAGTTCAGTTGGTCTATGGAATAACTCACTCTAAGGATACCATTTGGATATCGTTTATATATTATCATCTGGTTCTCCTACCTTTAGTTACTTCTTGCACCAGGAAGTCTAAGGTCTATAATTTAGCATCATTTCAAGGGAGAGTCTCCATCCTGGCTTTAATCCAGAAAACCTACTCCTATCTACATGGATTGTAGTGAACACAGTATACTATATACTCTGGCTCTGACACACCCTAACACTATGAGTCTAGGAAAGTCACCACCTCTTAAAACCTCAGTTTCTAGGGGTGGCTAGGTGGCACAGTGAATTGAGCACCAGCCCTGGAGTCAGGAAGACCTGAGTTCAAATCCGGCCTCAGACACTTAGCACAAAACTGCTGTATGACCTTGGGCAAATCACTTAACCCCAATTGCCCTACCTTCCCCCCTTAAAAAAGCAATAAAAAAAACCAAAAACAATAAAAATCCTGAATTTACCCATCTATAAAATGGGAACAATGATACTTACACCACCTATCTTTCAGGACTATTGTGAGTAATGTACTTTGTAAACCTTAAAACACTGTTTGAGTTTTTATTATTATCATCTTCTAAATGAAGATCTGATCTTCCTATATGTTGCAATTCTGAAACTCATCACCCTAGGGTCTGAAAATAGGTTCTTTATTTATTAGTGGGTAGTTCCCCCTCCGTGTCCCACATATTATTACTCTTTGAAATATAGGAAAGAATTTTAAAAAAATTATGCTCTTTTTCTTTTTATAAGGGAGCAGGTTCTACTTAAAGTATATGTATCTTTTTTTAGTGGGGTGTTTAAATGATAAAGGAAACACTTTTAAAAGTGCAGTACTCTAAGGCAACAATGACAGGCTATTTTTAATGTATTTGATTTCTCTCTGACTAAAAGTGTGTTTTATTTCTCAAAGGATAAGAAGCAGTGTTGACCTGCAGAATCTTGTGGCTGCCACTAATTAATTTTCCTTTCAGTAGGTTTGCCATTGCAGGCAGAGGGTGTGTTGTACCTTCTCAGTTGGAGAAGAGTTCACCTCTCCCTACCCTTCACATTTCAGTTTCTCCTCCTCCCCAAGGTTAGATACCTTTATCTGAGACTTTATTTGCTGTACATGTACTAACCAGTCTAACAGGCTTTGATGCTATCTTGATAAACTTGTTGGTTGCAATCAAGGATAAGGTGACCCAATTCAAAGGATAATAGCATCTTTCCTTAACACAGGAAAATCCCATGGAAGTAATAGAAAGAAAGAAAATACAATTCAGAAAATTTGGCTCCCTTGTTGCTTCAGTATTTTTTAGGGATCTGAGTTGTGTGTGTTATAGAAGCTCCCTTCTTTTATCTCTACATACTTGTAGTCTTATGACATACCATCTGTAATCTGGGTTGAGCATTGGGCCCCAACAATAGAACCTGAAGAGAGAGATCTTTAAGCTGAGAAGTCTGGGGATGGTATCTGCGTCTAAAGCAGGAAGTTATAGAGATAAACTGGTAATGGGACTCTAAGAGAGAATGAATTGTTTAGGAAGCCAATGATAATGAAAATAGATAGAAGAAATCAAGTTTTATCTCAGCCACAAACTCTTTCTTCATAATGGAAAAAGTTTTTGGAGGCAGCAGACCTCAGTTTGAATTTCATTTCTGACACTAACTACCTCTATGACCTGGGTCAAATTATTTATTTACCCTCACTGAGCTTTAGTTTCCACAATATAAAATTAAGGTGGTGAGCTAAAGACCTCTTATAGCTCTGATTCTATTACCTATGATCTCTTACTTGCCTATAACTCTTATGGCAGCAAAAAGATAATAGGCAAGGTATCCCAGAAGTCAGTGCAATTTTAAGATATTAAAGTTTTAAATTAGATTAATACTTGAGAGAAATAATTATTTATCTCTCACATTTAATAACTAATTATTGAATTGGGACCCAAGGTTTTTTGCCATTTTCTACTTCCTCATTCAGAAATCAGTCCCTGTAGGTTAATCAGACAGGCTTTGAAGTACAGGGTTGATAGTGAGAGGGAGAACTCAGATCAATTCAAAAGATGAAGCTAGGTAATTGGTGAATTCTAATCCATTGTGTTTTACTCAGACAGGTCTGGGAAAATGTGGATTCTCCTTTTTGTCAGATGGGTAATAGGGATAAATATAATTCTCTTTGACCAAAACTGAGTGATCAGAGTCATGTACTCCAGACCCTTATTAGAATAGATCTACCTCTCATTATAATATTCATTCTCTCATTAATTGTTAGACAATCAGAATTGATTTTCACCCTCAGCAATGTTCATGTTTCCAAGGGCATATGAGCATTAAGTGGGTACCATGAGAGGTCTTTGGTTTAAGATAGATGGTCAAATGACCATCCTTTTATTAATAAGACACTAGCATTATTAATAAAAAGATTAATTGCTCAGAACATTTCTCCCAAACTTTTTATAAATCAGAGACTTTGGGGACACCCTGTATATTCATGAACTCTGTGAACTTCAAAGTGGTACCCAAATATCATGTTATTATTGAAGATAAGGCTGAAAGTTGGTATGATGTAGTGGGTAGAAACTAGCCTTGGAGTCAGAAAGAGGTGGGTTCAAGACCCTCTTCAGATATAGGCTGTCTATGTGACATTGGAGAAATCACTTAACCCCTCAGTGAGTAACTCTCTAGGTTTATAATTTGCAGAGCAGGTGACAATTTGTATTTGTAGATGGAGTTTCTCATCAGGAGAACTTCATAAACTCGTAAAAAATTGTTCTTAGTCTTGTCTTACTGGGAATTTATTAGATTGTAAATACCTTGAGGGAAGATACTCTATTTTATTTATGTTTTTATATCTTCCAGAACTCAATAGTGGACATCACATGTAATAAGAGCTTAATTAACATTTTCTGAATGAATATTATTTCTCACTTATATTCATTTTAGCATTGATTTGCATTCATTACGTATGATGCCTTAGTTCTTCCATGTGTGTTTGCACATCTTTTCTCTCTTGAGGTGATTTAATGGGGCAAGATTACTAGACTAGGGTTCAGGGAGCCTAGGATTTTTGTTCTGACTTTGTCACTAATGCAGCATGACTGGTAAGCCAGTCTCTCACCCTCTTTTTCTTCCTCTAGCCTCAATTTCTTCCTCTAAAAATGGAGTTGGATTAGATATTTTCTAATCTTTTATGATTCTATTTGACTGTGAGCTCCTTGAAGACAGAGAGTGAATCTATTACTTTTGCATCTTCTACAAAAATAAGAATAGTGCTTAGCATACAGGAATCATGTATTACTAATTGCTGAATTGGATTGAATTGTCAAATTAGCAAAAATTAGATTGAATCAAATTAACAAGAATCCTAATCAAATTAACAAAAGTTCAAGTTTGCAGACACAAATCAGACATGCGAGTGCTTTTCAATATCTTGTGCATGATGTATTGTTTTTTAAAAATCATTTTTATGTTTTCCAAAATGAAGTGAGCATAACATTGTATATAATAACAATAACATTGTGTGATGATCAGCTTTGTTTGACTTAGCTCTTCTCAGTAACACAATGATTCAAGATAACTCCAAAAGATTTTTGATGGAAAATCCTATCCATTTTCAGAGAAAGAACTGATGGAGTTTTAATGCAGATCAAAGCACACTGTTTTCACTTTATTTTTTCATGTTTTTCTTTTTTGTATATATATGTATGTATATATAATAAACACACACATGGTCTTTGTAAACCATCTCTTCTTTTACAACATGACTAATATGGAAATAGGTATACTCACATAACCTATATCAAATTGCTTGCTATCTTAGGGAAGGGGAGGAGAAGAGAGGGAAAGAGAAAATTTGGAATTCAAAATTTTATTTAAGAAAGAATACTAAAATAATTTTTACATATAGTTGAAAAAAATAAAATATTATTAAAATAAATTTTATTACCAATCCATCAAAGTTTCAAGTCAAAGAATAGTAGTAGGTATGCATTTGAATAAATATGCATTGTGAATCCTGAGAAAACCCAGGCTTATGCTGCAACAAGATCCTTAATTCATCTCTCTGCCTTTTAGGGGAGAATTGATAGCCAAGGACACAGGATTATTGATTGGTAACTGAAAGGGACATTAGAAGTCACCTAATTCAACCACTTCATTTCATATAGAGGAGGAACTTGAAAAGATCACACAGGTAGCAAGTGACAGAACCAGAATTTGAATCCCGGTCCTCTGATGTCAATCAAATGGCCCATCTAGATGTCCCATGGTGGGACATCACCTGAGAGAGCAGATCATTCTGATTTTATTTATTGAAATGATAGCTGCTTAATGCCTGTTTGTTGCATTTAGATTTTGAAAAGTTCACAGCTGTTAGTGAGACCTTGATATATTCTAATGTAGGGAGAATTTTGTGAGAAGAGCAAATACAACTGCAACCGATAAGCAGGTGGCCAAAAGATAAAGATCATAGGAGTTGGCAGAGATCTATCACATCTATATCTATCCAGTTTGACCCTCTTATTTTACAGATGAGGAAACTAAGGCCCTGAGAAGATAAGTGGATTGCCCAAGGTCTCACAGGGAATAAATGGCAGTGACATAATTCCCATCCATGGTGTCTAAATCTAAAATATCTTTTATATCCCTGTAAGGGTTATGGGATTTAAAGATCTTCCATGCCCCATTGGACTTGCTGACGTAGCAGGAAGGGGCGGAGCAAGAGGAAGCGGAAGCCAAACTAATGTTCCTGCGGTGGCTGGCGGTGGTGGCGACGGCGGCAGCAGCAGCAGAGGCAGCGGCAGCGCAAAGCCCTTTTTGACTTAGCCAGAATTTCTGCTAAGGACTCCTGCTGAGGACTGCCAGGGGCCGGAGCTGCTGGGAGCGCGCTTCCCGGACGCTGGGTGGTTGCTGTGCGTGGGGAGAGGAGGAACTTTGCCTGAGGTAGCCTGTTCTGTTTTAAAGGCTTGAAAATGTGGGTGCTTTCTACTTTATCTACCTGTGCCAATGTCTTAACTACTCTGATGGCTTTCACTTTCTGGTTTTGGGACTCAGTCTTTTGGTATCTTAATAAATTTTCTAGTTTATTCCCCCATATGGCAAGCATGATGTATTTTGTGATGGATAATTATATCAGCATATCTGTAATCTCCATAGGCATTGTGAATATGGCATTGCTGATACAATCCCATGGCCTAGAAATAAGGCAAATTCAAGCTAGTGGATGCCCTTGCCTCTCCCTCCCCCAAAATAAAAAGATCTATGCAAACAATAATAAGGAATGGTGCTGAAAAGTATAACTAAGCTTATGGAGAAGAGATTAGTGTAAGAAATGAACTTGGAAAAAGCAAATAAGGGAAGAGATGCTGAGCAAAGGAATGTTTAGGAATTAAAAGCAAACCGTGAAACTAGATGGAAATATTTATGAATTATAATAAATAAATTCATAAGTTAAGAAAAGAACAAGACAAGGTGGTCTTGACTCTTCTCACTGGGGATGGTAGGGAGAGGGACTAAGAATAAAACAATATTGAATTCAAAATTGGATGAATTCCTCTACACTAAAACTTTGTCTCTTTGAGGACACTAATTGGAGTGATGTGATGCATTGCTCCAGTTGGAAGGCAGTATATACCAATGTCCCCAGAGACATTGTTAACAGATATTTATCATAGGTGAGCCTAAATGTGAGATAGTTATAGTTTTTCTTTTATCCTTTCCTGATGTTCCTCCATCTAACTTACTCTATATCCCACTCCTAACAATTTTGCTTTAAGCTTTTAACATGCCAACTTTAATTGATTAGAACTTTGAGCATTCTGATTTAAATTGATTAGAACTTTGAGTATTATCTCTCTCAGCACTATATTCATTAATAAGAAGGTCTTGATGATGGAAAAGCCTTCATGACCCAAAAGAATATATTAATTGACGTGTTTTGTTTTTATATAACATTAAATTCTGAACATATTCCTTCCCTGATCCTCTAAACAGAAAGCCTTTCCCTGGAGAGAGTAAGTTGTTGGTACAGTGGATATAGTGCTGAATCTGGAGTCAGGAAGACCTGAAGCCAGTCAAATCTGGCCTTAAACACTTACTAGTTGTGCTACCTTTCATAAGTCACTTAAACTCTGTCTGTCTCAGTTTCCTCAACTGGAAAATGAGGATAATAAGATTTATTTTTTGCTTTTTGGAGGAGAGAAGGAAGGCAATTGGGGTTAAGTGACTTGCCCAAGGTCACACGGCAAGTAAGTGTTAAGTGTCTGAGGTCAGATTTGAACTCAGGTCCTCCTGACTCCAGGCTCGGTGCTCTATTTACTGGGACACCTAGACACCCCTAAAATGGGGATAATAATAACACCTATCTCCCAGCGTTGTTGTGAGACTTAATGAGAAGATATTTGTAAAAAGTACTTAGCACAATGTTTGGCACAAAGTAGGTGCTATATAAATTTTTATGCCCCTTCATTTAGTCACTTTGTGACAGAGGTTTAAAAAGAAAAGAGAAACGCAACTTGTCAAAAACCAGCAAACATCTCACTTGTACCTGAAACTATATGTAGCATTCTATATCCAAAGTTCCCCACCTCTGCAATGAAAGAAGGGAGAGAGGGAAGTACATTTAGCTGACTTCTCAAAGGAATGAATTCTTAATGTAATTTTATGGAGTGGGAAAATTATTTTAGGGTAGGTGTCCCTGCTCAGTTCCCATCAATTTTGCTTACATAAAGGGCTAGACCCAATCATGAAGGAGGCTCCCCCAAATCAATAGCTGTAAGTCTTGGTTTCTATGAATCTGGAGGGGGAAATTCACTTTGACTTCTTAAGATGGATGTAAGCTTTTCTTTCCTATCTCTCAAGATCAACCAGATATCATAGTTTGAGTCAAGATAATAGAAGATAAAACATGTATATGGAATTAAACATGTCTTCATCCATTTTCATCCAGAACTTTCATGTCTGATGCAGGTTTTGCTGGGAGAAGGCATTAATTATCCTTCAAGTGATCCTATGATCCTTAGCCTTTCCTCCTCAAATCTTTCTGTTCTTTTCTTCTCCTTTGAGATGTCGCTAAGAATTTCCTTTTATCTAGCAAATGGTAACAAAAGGCTGCTTAAACTCTTTGCTTTGTGTTTTTTTTCCAGTTTAATAAATGGGAAGTGGCAATGCTTTGCATTGTGAAGTGAATGAAGTCATAAAAAGGATTGGTAGAGCAGTTTTTCAGATTGTTTAAATCCCTCCTCCATCCATATATAATTTTTCTAGCTTGAAAAATTGCCCCCTACCTTTCCCAAATTCAATCAGTGCCATAGGTGGTGCTGCCTTTCATGGCAATGAACAGCAGCAGCAACAGCCAGCACAAGTGGAGAGAGGCTTAATGTTGACTTCAATTATGATTTTTATTGGCCTGCAACCCTGATTTCTTTCAGACTGAGTTTCACTCTTCTGAGGCCCTAAGTTGATGAGCTATTTTACCTCAAGTTAGAAGTAATATTTTTTTCCTTCCTTGTCTATCTCCTAGCACTTTATTTGTCCAACTCTTATATATATTGTACTTATTTCTATACATGTCTATTTCTTCTAACTTATGAGCTCTATTAACGCACTAGTGGCACCTGGTCTTTGCATCTCACCTACATAATATTGGGGTTTTTTTTTTTTTTGGCCTTTACCTGTGATTTCATTGGTTTGAATGCTCTTTTGGTGTGGAAGTTCTCTTCTCCATTGATTCAGCTCAGCAACAATCTTTAAGTAATTCCCTAAAAACTCTGAGAGGTTATTTCATTGATACAATGAATTCTTGATGAGGCAATTCCCTCTTTGTAATGGTAATGGAAATTTGAAAATCTTCCCTGCCCCTTAATAGGCCAAATGTAATCACATGGAGCCCACAGTGAGAGGAGTTTGCTGAAAGGGTGGAACAGGAAGGTAGAGCAGGAAGGAGTAGGAAAGAGAGCCAGAACTGCTGGGAGAAAGCAGTGTGGAGGTTGAGCAGCTAGCATGAGTGAGAGGGGGGCATTTTTGCTTAAAGGGGCCTGTTTTGTTTTGAAGGACTGATGGAGGGAAGGCTTGGAAATGATGGTGTTTGCTACATTGGTTACATGTGCCAACTTCTTGGTTGCTATTATGGATCTGGCTTTCTGCTTTTAGAATTCGGCTTTCTGGTGTTTGAATAAATGTTTTGGTCCTGCTTCCATGGGAAGAATCTGTTACATTTTGTGATTCACAACTATACTAGCATATTCATAGCCACCGTGGCATTGTGAATATCATATTGGTGTTATACTCTTCCAGCACAAAGTAGCAAATGCTCTGCAACTTAGACTTGGACAGTTGCCCAGGACATTGAGAGGTTAAGTGATCCTGTATTCAGCCTGTGGCAGAGGAGAAAATTGAATTTAGGTCTTTGTAACTGCAAGACTGACACTCCATTTACTACTCCATGTTGCTCTTTTAATAGGTTATTAATAAATAATTAGAAAATTAAAATTAATTTAATGATTAATAATATGTATTCAGTTAAATTAGGATTGTTATAAAGAGTAAGTAAGAATGGTTACTTATCCCATCCCAGGCTGGATCTGTCATAACATTACCCTTTCATGCTTTGAAAGAGATAACAGATGGCCCAGATTAACCTGCATAGCTGAATGATTTCTTGGGAACCAATGAAAAGCTTTGCAAGGGTGGAAATCAATGCTGATTCTGAATGGCCTCTCTGCCAGTCACAAGTAAAATTAAGAAGTAGGTGGAATTTCTCTTGAGGATACTCTTACTACCCCTCTTTTCAACCTTTCCCCAATTTTGATGCCTTCATTCCCAATCCCAAGCACCCAGTTCAATTCAATTACATAAAACCTTTACTATGTACCTAACATGTGCTAGATGCCAAGGATATAGAGATCAATAAGACATAGTCATATCCCACAAGGACTTTTAATCTAGTGATAACTCACATTTATAGAGCGATTTAAAACTTACAAATAACCTCCCTGATCATAGCCCTTATGAGGTAGGCAGTGTAAGTATTATTATCTCCATTTGGGAGAAGAGGAAATTTAGGCTCAGAGAATGTTACTGATTTCTCAGAGTTGTACAAATAATAAGTAGAAAGAAGGAAACAAGCATTTATTAAATCCCTCCTATGTGTCAGGCACTTTACATATATTACTTCATCTGATCCTCACAAGAACCCTGGGAAGGCTATTATCCTCATTTTATAGTTGAGGAAACTGAGGCAGACAGAGATTTAGGGACTTGCTCAGTGTCACACAGCTAGTTAGTGTCTGAGTGTAGCTCAAATACTCCTGAATCCAGGCCCACTTTTCCCTGTACCACTTAGCTGACTCTGGCAGGGTCTAGACTTTAGATTTAAAATCTAGACCTTTTGAATTTGAGTAGTGTTTTATTTTTTTTTCTTTTCTTCTCTCACAGCATGCTGCCTCTCACAGGGAAGATGATATATACATGACCAATTACAATGCAGGAAAGATCATGGTATTTGGAGAGAGGCATCCATTTTGGCATTATGGATAGAGAACCAGTCTTGGATTCAGGAAATAGGAAAACCTTTACTGGCTATGTGACCCTGATTAAGTCTTTAAGCTCTTTATGCCTCAGGTCACTCTCCAAGATCATATGTTGAAGATAAGGAATCAGTGTGCATTGGTAAAGACATTTCCTCACCAGGAGTTCCATTTATCTGTGAAATATGATTTAAAAAAAGATAAGAGAAGAAAACAAAATGTGCTAAGCTAAATCTAACTAAAGAAAACTTTATATCTAAATGGGGGCGGTGGGAATCCAAGCCTTTGTGGAAGACTTTGTGTTTGAGCTGGGTCTTAATATATAGATAGGATTTCAATGGACAGAACTCAGGATAAGAGGACATCTGATGTCTTCAATGATTTTCATGACTGACCACAACTTTTTGCTGTAAGAACAAAAATAATAATATCCATTTTCATTGTTCTACAAGGTTTATAAAGCACTGTCCTTGCAATAATTGTAGAAGTAGTATTATTGTATCTTCATTTTAGGGATAAGGAAATGGAATCTCAGTGACTTCCCTAGCTAGGTGTTACACAAGACTAAGCTAAGGATCAGAATTTAGATTTAAACTCAGGTCTTCCTGAAATGAAATTTGGTACGTTTCCTACTTCACCAAGTTGACTAACCCATCTGGGTCAGCCTTTCTCTTTGAATCAGTGCCCCTGGGAATCAAATAGATATGAAAAGCTTTTGACTTTCACATAATGTAGTCAGAGGAGGAAGTGTGGAGGCATTAGGAATCCAGCTCCTGTGAAAATTTTAATAAACTGCATCCTTAAATGTGGGCTTTGGCTGTGAAGGTGCTGGTGTTGCTAGATTGGCCAAGCTCATTTTGTAGCAGTAGAGTGAAATACAGTATGAGGGTAAAGGAGGGCTTGAAGGTATTTCTAATGGAAGGCAGACAATATGCTTATGATGGTCCTTGAGGGACCTTGTATTTCATTACCAATGTACATATTCTCTGTGGTTTCTCACCCGCTCAAGGATATTGCTCAAGGATTTGTGCTCCCAGGGGACTGGCCATTGAAGTGCCTCTTATCTTTTCTGTCCAAAGTTGAATGGAGGTGCCATGGAAGGAAGTAGCTTGGAAGTCAGGGTAAGACATACTGGCAATTAGCCAGTTATGAGAAAAATGCTTCCATATTCAACTGTCTGTCACTAGTGTCTTTGAAACTTCTGAATAAGGCTTCTTTTCCCTGAGGATATCAGTATAACAGTCATGCCTAAGATAGCTTTTTTACTCTCCTTGGAGTTTCCATTTCTTTAGTTATTCTTTAAGTAATTAAGTCACTAGTATTTATTAAGTTTCCATGTGCCTATGTGTCAGGAACCTGTTCTAAACACTGGGAAATACAAAGAAAGGCAAAAGCCAGTCCCTGATCCCAAGGACCTCGCAGTCTAATTCACAGAGAGAACACACAAACTACTTTATACAAATATTATTGTTGTTGAGTTGTTTCCATTGGGCCTGACTCTTTGTGACTCCATTTTGGGTTTTCTTGGCAAAGATACCAGAGTGGTTTGCCATTTTTTGTCCAGCTATGAGGAAACTGAGGCAAACAGGGTTAAGTGACTTAGCCAGGGTCACATGGTTAGTAAGTGTCTGAGGCCAGATTTGAACTCAGGAAGATGAGATTTCCTGACTTCAAGCCCAGCACTCTATCTATTATGCCACCTAGCTGCCTCTGCAAACGAGTAAATTGGAAATAATCTGCAGAGTGAAGGGGGATCAGCAAGGCTTCTTGTAGAAGGTGGGAATTTTAGCTCAGAATTGAAGGAAGTCAGGGAAGCTAGAGGGAAAAGATAGGGAGGGAGATAATCTCAGGAATAGAGACATTAAATGAAAATTCCTGGAGTCAGGAGATGGATTGTCTTATGTAAGGGTGTAATATAATGCCAAGGAAAGGCAACTTCCCAAGGTTCAGAATACCAGCATAGGTGCTCTCCATTTTATTCAGTGACAAATTAAGAGCAGAGAAGATCAAAATATGACATCATTCAAAATACAGCATTTACTAAATGTGATTAAATACTCTCCAAGGACTACCCCACCCCAGGACCTTCCAATCATTCAATCAATTACAAAGTCTCTGTTCTAAATACTTCTCCACCCCTAGGCTATACCTTAATTAAGTCCACCACAAAGCCCCTCTTCTCAAATGGAGATTAGTTTCCAAAAATAAGGTCAAAAGTTCCCCACCCCTGAATCACAATTGAATCTACCCCAGAGTTACATCAAGTTTAAACACAGCACTTAATACCCAAATGGAGGTCTTTTCTTCATCTTGACACTAGGCAAGTTCTCAGCAATCTTAGTTCCTGGGGAGACAAGGCTTAGCAAGGCCATAAGATACATTGCCAATCCCTTCATGAATTTATCCTCTGTCTGTAGAACAGTCCTAGAACCCCTGAACACATTAGCAAAGCCCTCTCCCAGGATTTCTGTAAACATACAACAAGAAAATCCTTCTTCAGGGCTTCTGAACCAACAGAAAGGCTCCCAGACCCCTGCAACAGCACTGTCCTTCACCAGTGGACAGTATTCACTCTGTCTGCAGGACAGTCTCCAGACCCATGCAACAACAGCACTGTCCTTCACCAGTGGACAGTATTCATTCTGTCTGCAGGACAGTCTCCAGACCCCTGCAACAACAGCACTGTCCTTCACCAGTGGACAGTATTCACTCTCTGTCTGCAGGACAGTCTCAGGGCTTCTTAGCGAACAGCCAGGTTCCAGGACTTCTTCAACAAAAGGACTGTCTTTCACCAGTGGACAAATCTGGCAAAACAACATCAAAACAGACAGACAAAGTACCAGCAAAACAGCCATGTCTCCTCAGTCCTTGGCAGCTCAGGGGGCAGGTCTCAAAAGTCCAGGGCAATTCAAAGCTGCCACCAGCAATTCTCTTAGTCTCTCTCTCTCTCCACGAGGTGCTGCTTCCAAAAAGATTTTCTGCCTCTCTCTTGTCTCTCCAAATCTACGTCACCAACTCCTCCCAGTTCAGGACTTTCTTTTCACATCAAAAAGTCCATCCCACAGGTGGGATTAACAAGCTCTGGGTTTTAACACAATCAATTTGAAAACCAAGCCAATACAGGGGAATCTTTATGTTCCATTACTATTACAAAGGGATAGCAAGAAATCCAATGTGAATTGGGGAGTACTTGGTGGGGGTTTATTGTAAGGGTTATAAGGAATACTGGAAAGATGTGAAGGGTTCAGGTTTAGGATGGTTTTAAAAACCAAATAGTGGATTTTATATTTGATCTTTGTTGTTGTTTGTCCTTTGTTCTCAAAGAAGACCATGGCACCAGAAAGATGATGTCATGACTTGCAAGTGAATTAGATTTAAGTGAGGGCAGTGCAAAGTCACCAGCCTCACTTTCTCCTCTGGAGCCCTCTGGGTCCACTGGTAAGATTGATCAGGATGACTGGATATGAACCCAGATGCAGTAGGAGACTTGGCCTTCTTAAGTTAAGGTCTTTCCAAGTTCTCACTTTTACTGAGGCAATGCCCATCCAGTGGTTAAGGCTGTTTAAGAAGAGAGCAAAAGAATGGCCCCTTTTATCTAATTAAAAAGTCTGTCTGGGAGGGAAAGATTCAGGGTTTTTGATCAAAACAGAAACAATTACTATTTATATTCACTGTGAGCCATTAGGACCCAAATAATGACTACTAAGTAGTGCTTGGGCTAGGACCTATTATTGACCAATCATCTAGAGCCAGAGTGAATTGAGTTTAAAGCATGGTCTTTAAGAAAGAAACCTAATCAGCATACCCCAAGATATCTTGGTAGTTTTCAGTCATCAAAATTTACATTCCTTTAGGCAGGCTGGTGAGCAGGTAAGGGCACAACACCCCACATGGATGGAGAGGAGAGGAGATGAGAGGAGAGGAGAGAAGAAGAGAAGAGATGAAGGAGCTGAGTTTCCAATTGGAACTGCCCAGTTGGGTCCCCAATGGGACAGTTCAAACAGGTTGTTGTCTGTTCTTTGTTCTCCAAGAGAACCATGACAACAGGAAGGTGATGCCATGACTTGCAAATGAATTGGATTTAAGTGAGGGAGGGCTGTGCAAGCTCACCAGCCTCATTTTCTCCTTTTTTGGTTCTAGAGGTTATAGGAAACTATTGGAGTTGATTGAATGAGGTGGGAGATGGGAAAAATAACTAGGTCAGACATACTTTATGTAGACCAAATTAAAAACTAGAAGGTTGAGTGTAGTAGGGAGAGTCTTTCAAAGGAAGTCCATCTTTCAACTTATTTATACCTAGCTGTTCATGACTAAAAAGAATTTGGATGTCTTACCCCTGGCAGAGAGGAAGTCATGGAGTAATGACAATACCACTGGATTTGTAGCTAGAGAACTTATGGTTTGAATTCTTCCTCTGATATCTTAATCTTCTGTGACCATTAGCAAGTCATTTACTCTCTCTGGGTCCAAGTTTGCAAATGTGTAAAATAAAAGGACTGGTCTAGATAACCTCTAAAGTTCTTGCTAGCTCTAAATGTATGATCTTATTTGTATTTTAACAGAACTTTTAACCTGGGCAATGTCTTACCTCAGAGGTATAAGGAACTCAATTTCAGGCTCCATTTTTTTTTACAATGCTCTCTTATTTTACTATCACAGTTTCTTTAGGACTACCTTTATCAGTATCCAAAGAAATAGATTGTGAATTTATAATATCATGTATTGCTTCTTATATATGGCATTTCACAGAGCCATAGATTCTCAGAACTGGAAGCACCTTAGATTTAATCTAATTCAGTTATCACATGACAGTGAAATACCCATGGCCTCATATACTAAGCCCCTGTATGTAACAAGTTTGGAAAATTACTGAATTCTTCCTGAACTCATATGTGCTTAGCCAGGAGCCCCTCTCTTGTGAGAAACAGACCTGGCCATACTTCCTGATAAGATGTCAGAATGATCCTGAACATCTGGGTCTCACAATAAATCAGGGTAAGGACTACACAACTGTCCAGACCAAGGCCTGGCTACAATGAATGTGCTTATCTACCACTGTCAGACTAACTTTACTCCCCACAAGACTAATTTTATTTCCCACACCTATTTTTGCGGGTTTTTGACTTTAAATATTCCCCCTTTCCCGATGGTTGGGGCAGCTCTCCCAAGGTTTCCTTGGAAGACTGTTGCTGGCCAGCTCAATAAACTGATGCTCAAGGGGCGGCCAGGTGGCTCAGCGAGTAAGAGCACTGGCCACAGTGTCGGGATGACCTGGGATCACATCAGGGCTCAGACACTCAGCACCACACACAGAAATAACTGGCCGTGTAACCTTGAGCAAGTTACTTAACCCCGATTGCTTAAAAATAAATAAACCGATGCTCAGAGTAATTGACTCGGCTTGGGTCATTTCTTTCTATCTGTCCATTTCAATAGGAATACTCTTCATAACAACATGAATAAGTAGTCTTTGACCTACTACTTGAAAATTCCCAGTTAAGATCTTCAATGGAGTTATTCCATTGTCAAATACTGTGAAAATTGGAAGGCATAGAAGGCAATTCTGCCCAACTGGGTCATTCATGTCATACCAAGGGGAGATGATGGCTTTATAAAAAGAGTGTTTCTGCTCCTCTGGCTAGAAAAGTTCACAGGGTGATGGCCATTCTCTACTTTCTCACAAGTAGGAGCTTGACAATCAAAGGGAATGTCCATGCTAGGTTCAACTTGAGGATAGTCAAGTAGTCTCATGGAATATTGAGTATGGAGAATTTCAGTATGAAACTGAAGCACTGGGGGCATGGGGTTTGTCCTTTGTCTGGTGATCAGAGAAGGTGGCTACCATCACTGAAATGTGAACTTCTGATCCAAGTATTGCTACTAAGAAGGCTTCTAGCTTGATTTTACTTTAAATGGTACATACCCTGATGAACAGCATCATTTTTTAATTTTATCATTCTTTGGTAGGGTTAGAGACAGAATATTCTGTGCTGTAGGGATTGTTTATATGGAGAAAAGATTTATTATTATTTCTGGGTGAAAATAATCCATGTAGTATGATAAGGTCACTAAGGAAAATGCTTCTGAGAATTAAGTATGGAAGAATCTAATTTTTTTTTACATTTCCAGTTCAAAAATCATGGAGTATCTAGGAGAGATAATGGGGGCAGTGCTTAATTTGGAGTCAGAAAGACATGAATTCAAATCCTGTGTTACTAGCTATGAAATGTCAGGAAAGTCACTGAAAGTTCCTCAGCTTCAGATTTCTGATTTGTAAAATGAGGATAATAACAGCTTCTGCCTCATAGGATATTTGTGAAGTTCAAATAAAAGAATTTAAGTAAAGCATATTGCAAACTTTAAAGGACACACACACACACATATAAATACACACAGATACACTATTTCTGTTGTTGTTATCTAAATATTTGGTCATTCTTAATAGGTGTCCTGCCCCAGCCTTCACTTAGCTTTTCTTAGAGGCTTCATGGTTATTATCTATGTAATGAAGCTGAGACAATAGTTTGTCCTTATGAAATGTCTTAGACATGAAAGGGCATCTATGTATTAGCGAATATTGTAGTATAATTGTTATACTTGTCAAATTCTGGTATAATGGGAGCTTGATCAGGGGAGTTTTAATAAATCTTATGAATCCACTCATCAACTTGAAATTTCAGGGGTTGGACCTTGTTGAAAGGTGGCAGTTCCTCATGGAGGTAGCTATATGCCCTATCCCCTTATTGAAAGGTTAAGGAGAACTATTTTGGTTTTTGTTGACTGAGGATGCCTCCTGATGATTAGTTGACTGAGGATCAGGAAAATGTTGATTGCATATAAGATTTAGCTATGAACTAGTTTCATTTCTTGTATCCTTTTCACGTGCTTTTCCTTTTTCTTGGATTTCCATGTTAGAATGAAGCAAGGGAGGGAGGGCATTTTTCTCCCTGCCTCCCCCCGCCAGAGTATCAAGGGCTAATTTTGTGTTTGCATCTGACATGAGAGGAATTTTGGGCATCCTTCTGCCCTTTTGTTTCCTTTTCTGAGCACATGTTGGAGATGTGTGAACCTGAGGTATAAATTTCCAGTCTTGGAGATTACTTCTTTAAGAGTAGTCTTAATATTGAGACTTTCTGAGTTTAAGAGATGCATATCAGTCACCAAGGGGAAAAAGATTCCTTTAAGAGCATGTCTTTCTGAGGAGATGAATGTGAATGAAAGGATAGAAAACTATAATTATGCCACAGGTGGCCATAGGATCTAGACCTTGTGAATATTGCATGATATTGCTCTGAGTTGACAATGCATGTACAAAGAGAATGGAGATCAGTTAGTGCAAAGTATCATGTTCTGAAGCAGTCTAATGTGTTCAATGGACTTCTTGTTTAATCATTTCAGTCATTTCTGACTCTTTGTGACTGTATTTGGGGTTTCCTTGGCAAAGATACTGGAGTACTTTGACATTTCCTTCTCCAATTCATTTTACAGATGAGGAAACTGAGGTGAACACAGTTAAGTTACTTGCCTGGAGTCACACAGCTAGTTAATGTCTGAGGTGAGATTTGAACTTAGAAAGAGGAGTCTTCCTATTTCAGGCCTAGTACCCTATCCACTGTGCCACCTACTTGCCACTGCTAATGACAGGAGAGTCTATCAAAGCATCTAAAACTTCTGACAATAGATCAGTTGTGCACTGAGATGGTCAAAATATTTAGCTAATGATAGTATCTAATGCAAAATGAATCACATCATTCCTGCTTGATTCTGAACTTACTACTCTTTCAGTACACAATCTAGGGTTTGCAACTGGTCCTTACCCTGAAACATTGTTGATATGCATCAACAAATTGATGCAAAAAATATGTGAAGTTAACCATAGCTTATGAAAATGTTTCACTGAGATATAAATTAGTCCTTTGGACTATCTCAGGTAGATCCCTGGAGCTATTACTTCCATTCCATTCCATTCCATTCCTCATCTGATAATGTATTTCACACCACTATGCCCATCTAAAAACAAATGAGGACTTCATATTCCAAAGGCTAGTACACTGATGACAGAAACTTTTCTTCTATCACTTTGAATTTAGGATCCATTATAAATCTAAATCCCTTACCAGAGATGGCAAATAAGGGTGCTTCTTGAAAGTTAGCCATAGTTAAAGCAGTTGGTTATGGCCAAGGCTCTGACTGTCATCCTTGCCCAATAAATCCACATATTCATTGTATTTTTGTGCATGCACATATAAATTTTGTCATTTTGACTAAATATGAGTATGAAAGGAAAATTTATTCATTAAAACAAAAGTTTAAGTGCAACTGATAGTCAGCATTTGCATTCAATACTCAGAGCAGTTGAAACAGAGTTAGTCACCAAGTATCTATTGAGTACCAGAATACCAACTATAAGAGGACAGAGCAAGTGCTTCCTGGAATTTTTATGTTTAGTGTTTGCTTGCCTTTTCTTCTGCCTCGTATCACAGGTATATCACGTTTCTTCCAAGAAATAGACCCTCCTTCCAGGACATCAGTACTCTGAACACCACTTTGATGTGTTTATCCTATAAGATATTTTCATCCTGATTTTGAATAAATGATAAATTTCCCCAGCAGATTTGTGTGTGCATGTATGTATAATTAAAAACTTGATCAGAACAGAAATTTTGCGTTAGGAATCATGTACCTAAGAAAGTACTTATCTCTAACTAAGTCACATCAAGTTACCAGTAGTGACCACTGACTCACTTCACAGTGCTGTCACACATACCTAGTAAAATATAATTTTATGGTCATTGCCTCCATAATGAACTTTGCAAATTCATATTCTGAACAATGCTTGCCCAAGAGTAACCATGTGATCCTGGAATGTAAGAGCTAGAATTGATTTAACAGTTGGTCTGCCTACCTCCTGTTGAAATCCAAGAAAAAGTGGCATGGTGAGCTATTTTTCTAACCCAGGATAGCAAAAGCAAATAGAACCTGAGATCTATGGACACTGGGGATGGACGCTCAACAAGAGTGTGGGCACAAGGATCAATTATACCTAAGGACAGGCTATGCAAGGACAGGGAAATAAGGTGTCCTAGACCTACACTGGGATGGGACACCATAATCTCATGCAGGGTGTGGGAACAGGTGCTAGATGGTAGCTTTCTTGCCTGTTACTTAGTTACAAGTCATAGCTCTGGGAGTAGACTGATGAAAAGACCTTCACCCAAAGGTGATGTTTCAGGGTAAGGACCAGTTGCAAACCCTAGATTGTGTACTGTAAGAGTAGTAAGTTCAGAATCAAGCAGGAATGATGTGATTCAGAGCCATGAACAGAGAAGAGTCTCAGGTACAACTTCTAGTCCAATCTGAAGTTTGCAGAGAAGTAACTAAAGAAGGGATCCAGACCAAAGAGGAGGCTACAGTTTTTCCCTTTGAACCAGAAGAGCTTTCTAGCTGCCTGATAGTGACTGAGTCCAGTAGCATTCTACTGTTGCTTAGACTCAAACCCTGGTTACCAATTTACAGGACTCAGACCAAGGATGCTGTGACCATACTTTGCCCTGGATCAGATCATTTTGGTGGCACTGAAAATTTGAATATGCCCTTCATGAGTTATCCCTGAAAGCTGAGTCTGACACTAATATAAAATTTGAAGTCAGGAAGTAGGTTGGAAGAATCAGCAAACAAAAAATGAATCATGCCATGAAAAGCTACTATGTTGTCAGGGATACCAAAGACACAAACACAGAAGAGAATGATTCTAAAACATCTACAAGTAATGGTATAAAGGAAAAAAAATAATTTTGGCACAAATTCAACTCCTCAAAGAGAATAATTGAGTTTAAAAAGGATTTATTTTTTAATACATAAAATGAGAGTGCTAGAGGAAAATTGGAAAGAAATGACATCTATGGAAGAAGAATTGGAAAGAAGAATTAACAGCTTGGCACAAGGATTCCACAACTTTTCCAAGCACCAAACTTCCTGAAAATTCTCATAAAACAATTAGAAGCCAATGATTTCATGAGACAACAAGAAATATTAAACAAAATCAAAAGACTGATAAAAGAGGAAATTAATTATCTCATAGCAAAAATAACTAATCAAGAAATAGATTGAGGGATTTAAAAAAATCATTATCACCTGAATACCATGACCACACAAAAAAAGCATAAACATTTTAACTTCCTATTTCAAGAAATCTTAAAAGATAACTGCTTAGATTTCTTAGAATAAAGGGCAAAATAGAAATGGAAAGAATTCACTTGCCAATTTCTCAAAGAAACCACAAAATAAAAACTCCCAAGAACATTATAGAAAATCCAGAGCTCCCAGATCAAAGAAAAATTACTGCAAACATCCAGCAAATATGAAATCAAGTATTCAAGGAGCTATATTCAGGGGTGCTTAGGTGGTGCAGTGAATAGAGCACCAGCCCTGGAGTTAGGAGGACCTGAGTTCAAATGCAGCCTCAGACACTTAACACTTAACTAGCTGTGTGACCTGGGGCAAATCCCTAAACCCCAATTGCCCTGCTTTCTACCCTGCAAAAAAAAAAGCAAGGAGCTATAGTCAAGATCACAAACAATTTGGTAACCAACAGTATGAAGGAGTAGAGAACTCAGAATAAGATATTTCAGAAGGCCAAGGATATAGATTCACAGTCAAGCGTTAATGAAAGAGGGAATTTCCAAGTATTTCTGATGAAAAGAACACAATTGTGTAGAAACTTTAAAATTCAATCATAGGAGCAAAGAGAAATATAAAAAGATAATAAACAATTATAAGGACCTAAACAAGGATGAAATGCTTACACTCAAATATGAGGAGATGATATACATGTCCCCTCTGAACACTGTTGTCATTAGGAGTCACAGAGGGAGCATAATTAGATAGAAAGTTTAGGTCTTGGTGATCTTAAAAAGAGAATTCCAAGAGAAGGGAAGAGAACTATCTCACAGAATTAAAATCTGTAAGTTGATATTTTTTTTTGCTTTTTTATTTGGAGGGCAATTGGGGTTAAGTGACTTGCCCAAGGTCACGGCTAGTTTTTGTGTTAAGTGTCTGAGGCTGGATTTGAACTCAGTTCCTCCTGACTCCAGGGCTGGTGCTCTACTCTACTCTACCTAGCTAGCCCCCCTTAAGTAGACGTTTATACAAATAAAAAGGAGGAGACAGAAGAGTGGCTTATACTTGAATGTCATTCTCATCTGAACTAGTGAAATGAGGGAAGACTATATCAATGTATACACATTGGGTACAGAAACACATTTTACTCTGCCTGGAAATAGGAGGAAAAGAGGAGAAGGGAATCTAGATTAAGGGAATGATTAGTTCTAAGCAAAACAAAGTCTAACTAAGATGGACAAAAACCATTTATAGATGTTTTTGAGGTGGCAAAGAAAGGGAATATGAGGAGGATGCCCATCAATTGGGGAATATTTGAACACATAATATATATGTGTACATATGTACATATATAATGGAATATAGTTTTGCTGTATGAAATGGTGAATGGAATTGAGAAAATACAAATTAATGCAGAATAAAGTGAGCATAACCAAGAAAATTTATATGACAATATTTTAAAGACAACTTTGAAAGAATTAGGTATGCTGGTAAAAGGAATGACTAACTACAATTCTAGAGGACCACTGTCAAAATGTTACCCACCTCCTAATGGAGAGGTGAAAGATTCAGAGTGTAGATTGAGATATACGTACGTGTATATATGGCTATATTTGTGTGTATGTATGTATATATTTACATACACACATATAAAGTATGAAAACTATTTTGCTTGACTATATATGTTTTGTGTAGTTGCTTGTTTTTCGTTTATCCTCATTTGGGGAGGTGCTTGGGCTGAGGTGGAGAGAAGGCAAATTTTTCTGATTGAGAAAATATCATTTAAAAAATGCAAACTCTTTTGTTTGGCATAAAGTCCTTTACAATCTGATTCTAATCTATCTGTCCAAACTAATTTCATAGTACACATACTCTATATCCTAACCAAATCAACCTATTTGCTACTCTCTGTCTACGGCATTCCATCTTCTGGTTCCATATTTTTGTAAAGGCTCTCTCAAATGTGTTAAATGTTCTTCCTCTTTACATACTTCTTTTAGAATCCCTAGTTCCCTTCACAGCTCAGCTCAGTCACCAATTATTTTATATAGTTTATATTTGATTATCTGTGTACATCTTGTTTCCCTCAGTATAATCTAAACTCATCTAGGGCAGGGATTATTTTATTCTCATTTTTCCATACCCAGTGCTTTGCACAGTGTCATATTATAATAGGAACAACATAAATATAAATTGAATTGGATAAAATTGGAGGTACTTCTGAGATTATCCACTCCAATCCCTCTATTTTACAGCTCAGGGAAGGAAACTGAGATCCAGAAAGATTACATGACTGTCCAAAGGTATCATCATTAGTAGCAGAGTCCAAATTGAAATTCAGGCTTTGTAACTTTCTTTCTATACCTCACTCTCTCTTTCTTGGGAAGGGAAATAACTCAAAGCATATAGGACTCTTTAATTTTTTTTCCTTATTGAAATGTATTTTGTATGATGTCAGCTAAAATGATGCAAGAAGGAATCCCAATAATAATTGCCCTACAATATAATCACAATTATGAAGCTGTAAGCTCCACAAGGTATTGCTATTTTAATTGAATTTTGTTTGTTTTAATTTCTATTCCTTGCTGGATTTAGCTGGAATGTTTTTTGTTGAAAGGGCAGACTGTAAAAACCTCACTTCTGAGCTGACTAAAGTTTATTAAAAAAAAAAAACAAACTCTGATATAGAAAATCAGAAAGGGCACTCAGCATTTTTTTCCACTCTTAGCAGAAGGTCCAGTCCCAGGAGACAGCCAGGAGATATACAGAAAAAGCCAGCAGAAACACAAAGCAGTTTCAGAAACAGTTTTGAAGCTGACTCCCCCTCTGCCCCAACCCCCAAAAGACAAAATGTTGTTTGTAACTGGAATAATCTAATTTTAGAGGAGACTTTTGTTATTTTTTTTTAACTTCTTGCTTGAATGGAAGGAAATTTCAGGTGTGACTTCTTAGATAATTTTAAAAAACAGATAGGAAAAGTTAACTCAAAACCCTGGCTAAGTTATTAAAACTGGGAGATTAGAGCTTTGTTTGTTAAGTAAATGTGGTATTTAAAAGCATCAAGAACCCTACAGCACAAAAGAAAATTCAACAAGAGATAAAGGCATAAGAAACCAGTAATGAACTTGCCAGTAATGTCTATAGACTGTCTCAGGCCAATCTTTGATTTATTTTTGCACTTAAAAAGCAATCTAAATTCATACAGCTGTTTTCTTGTAGACATTTCTTAATGTTGACTGGCAATGTGTGAACTGAGGGGAAAAACTGATTTTTGAGGGTGCAGAATATTTTATGCTGAAGTGAGGGCTGGCAATTTGGAAAGAGAAATAGCTCTTAGTAAATCAAGACTCCCAGGGATCTAAGCATTAACATAGGGAATTAAATAAAAATGAACCACTTTGTGTTCCCCCCTTATAGCTATCTAATTCCTTTGTGGTCCTATAGATCTTTGAATTATGAGCATCAAAGAAGCTTGTCAGTAGTTGAAGTTTCTCTCTGGCTAGGTTTCCACAGCCAAAAAGAAAGCAGGGGGTTGAAACAGTTTCTGAAATAATTAAGAAAGAAATGGGAGGAAAAAAATACCCGACCCACTTTAGCCTGAATTATCAGCGTATTTCAGGCTGTGGCATTTTTTCTTATTCTCTTTTAGAGAGGGAATGAGGCAGAGGGTATGGTATAGAGATAGACAGTGGAGAGAGATTTAGGAATTTTCAAGAGAATTGAACCAAATATACAATTTGTTTCACTATGCATGCAGTCTGATGTGCTTAAGAGTGCAGAATGCTAGATATGCAGGTAGAAGTCTTAGGTTCAAATCCAGATGCTATTGTCATGGTTTGTGATGTGTTGTGGTGGAAGTGTCTCAGAGAATTCAGAGTCAGACCACCTCTAATCCAAATATAGGCATTATTGAGATTGATGCCTCTCATGAAGCAGGCTGAATTCTAAGAGGAACCAGCAACTTAAGAGAAAGAAAGATTTTTATAAGGTTGATGTAATTATGTAACAGAAATTATGAATAATAAAAAAAGCTGAAAAAGGAGAAAGAAAAGAAAAGGCAGGAGGGATTTGTTAAGGGATTAGCTAATGAGTTCCAGCTGCAGTGGAACTGAACATGAGATTGCCCACAATATATACAGAAAAACCCATTGAGGGGTATGTATGTATTATAATAATATTATTATAAACTTCTATACGTCATAAATTCACTCTAGGTCAGTTCTTTACTATTACTGTGCCAGTATCTGCTTAGGGAAAGTTGCTTCTATTGTTTTGGGGTCCACACATCCTACTCAGGCATCCTAGGGGTGCTACGTTTTGATTGGCTGAGCATTGTGGTCCTGTCTGAGACTAGATGGATGTGGTTATGGTTGAGTGCATGGACACATCTGCTGTTTCTATGAGAAATATGAGGAATAAGTCTGGGGGCAGTACCTAGCTAGAGGCAGTGGCTAGGATCTTGTCACATGGATATGTCTGCTATTTCTGTGAGAACTTTGAGTTCATGGACATACCTGTTGTTCTAGTGAGCAGTGAGGCATATATGAACAAGTTAGGATGTTGAGTGGAGGTGAAGTTGAGTGACTAGGTAGTGGCAGAGGGCTTGCTGTTCAGTGGGGCATGTAAGGAAGTTAGTATATTCAGAGTGGGGGCAACTTTATTAGGATTCCATCACTATCACTTACTACCTGTGTAACTTGGGATGAGTGACTTTCTGAACCTGTTTTTCATCTGTAAAATGCAAAGGTTGGATTGGATTGTGTGATCTCTGATGTCCATTCTGGCTCTGAATTTTGGACATTTATTCATAAATCACTCACTTAAAATATTTATCACAAGTAGGTCAAATCAATTAGAAAAATAATCTTCATATTCCTGTGAATTAAGATAGAGAGGGAAGTGTGAGAGAATCCTAGGCATTTTTGTTTGACCCTTTGACTCAACTAAATATTTTCCTTTTAACTTTTATTCATTAATCATCACTACTCTAGATTAAGGGGATGACATTATTCCCAGTTTAAAGATGGAAAGTTTATAGCTCAAAGAGCTAGTTCTCACATCTGCTACAGGAAGACATGGACAGTTTCCCCAGATCTTTTTTTCTAAGAGTATACTCAGAGAACTTGAATTCAACATGTGCTTGGCTCAGGTCCCAATCCATTGCAAACTCTCCCTCTCTAAATGTGACCATTAGAGATCACTTACACCTCAAAGTATAGTAATAGCAAAATAATTTAATTGGATCAAGATAAAAAAATAGCAATATCACTAAATATCACACCATAGAAATAGCAAACACATAGCCATCACTTTTATTTCAACCCCCTAATTGTCTTCTCAACCCACTCTTCCTCAAGCCTGAAGTCCTATTTCTCCCAACCCCCAGAACCACTTTCATTGTCAGAGATGAAGAAAGTAAGAAGTTCTGCTTCTTCTTCATTAATTCTTCTGTTTCTGAAAATCATGGGAAGTAAAAATAGCTAAGTCACTCAGAAAAGTTTCCAGAAAAGGAAATTCTGACTCTTGGTTGTAAACTGGATTTCTCCACAAACTTCAGAAAGTTTTAGGGTCCTTAGCCATTCCATACCCTGATGTTACATGCTACACTAATCTTCAAGGTGTTCCTATAGCAGAGTGAATGTTCTCATCCAAAACCTTTATAATAATCAACTAAATGTTGCTAAGATTTCTAAGTCTATGTAGATTATGGAACTTTGTTTTGATTGGCTATACAATTTTGCTTTTCTTGTGTCCTGATTTCAGGGAGGTTGGGAAGGAAAGGTTAGAAAATAAATACAATATTTTTAAAAATTAAAAGACTTTCATGTCTATCACTCAATGAAGATGTTAGGAATGAGAGGTGTAGATTTTTTCTTTTGTTAGATTCATGCTTAGATGGACAATTTAAAAATGGACAATATATAGGTAGCTGGGTGGTACAGTGTATAGAGTTTTGAACCTGGAGCCAGGAATACATGAGTTCAAGTCTAGCTTCAGACACATACTAGTGGTATAATCCTGGGGAAGTAATATATCCTTTATCTGAATCAATTGTCTCATTTTTAAAAATAAGGGAAACTGAAGTGCGTATATGTGCTAGGCTCTGTACTAAGCACTTTATAAATACTATACAATCTGATCTTCATGACAACCTTGGGAGGTAGGTGCTATAGAGTTTTGGAGAAGACCACATTAGATAATATTTGTAACCTTTGTGAACCTTGAAGTGTAATATATATGCTAGCTATTACTATTAAGCCAAGTGAGTCATTATTAGTCTTGAGACATGAAAAGAACAGACATTATATTAAGGTGAGCTTTTACTATGAAGGAGGAGGAAAAGAAGAAAGAGAAAAGTCCCTAGAGTTGTGAGTAGATCCTCTCTGAAGCATCTGTGGGAATACATTTGTTGTTTTTCACTCATGTCTGACTCTTTGTGACCCCATTTGGGATTTTCTTGGCAAAGGTACTGGAGAAGTTTGCCATTTTCTTCTCCAGTTCATTTTATAGGGGAGGAACTGAGGCAAACAGGGTTTGCTTGTTCAGGGTCACACAGCTAGTAAGTGTGTAAAGTCAGATTATATTTCACTATGATGAGTCTTTCTCATTTCAGGCCTGGCACTCTATCCACTGAGCCACCTAGCTGCCCCATTGGAAAACAGACAAAAACTATCACATACATAATGCTTTAGAATTTATCATGTGCTTTGTAGCTATTATTCTAGGATTGTACAGCATGGAGTGATTGTGATCTGTGTTTGTGGAGGAAGTAACTATGTGGATGAAATCATAGGTCTTTCCCATTATTAAAGTAAGAAAAAGTGATTAATTCTCAATAAGGTAGAAAAGGACCCAAAAGCTATTTTATCTTCCCATTTTGAAAAAAAAAAAACTGGAGGAAAGGTAGTTCACTTAAATAAAAAACAGGTGCCCAAAATGAGAAGATTTTTATGAAAAGGGCATTCTTAAAAAAATGGCAGCATACAAAAAACCCAAAGAATATAAACTACTTGAAGATAGATTTCCTATTTGACAGGAACTGCTGGGGAAATTATAAAGTAGCTTGGGAGGAAAGGGTTTAGATTTCATATTTCCTAGCTGTAATAAATTTCAATTGGATCCATGCTCTAAATATTAAAGAATATATCGCACTCAAAAAGCCAAGAAAAAATGTTGGTGACTTTCACAGTTTGGGGCATCTAGGTGGTGAAGTAGAGTCAGGAAGACTCATCTTCCTGAGTTCACATCTCAGCTCAGACTCTTACAAGTTATATGATTCTTGGAAAATCACTTAATCCTGTTTGCCTCGTTTTTTTCATTTGTAAAGTGAGCTGGAGAAGTGAATGACAAACTACTCCAAAGTCTTTGCAAGGAAAATACTAGATGGGATCACAAAGACTTGGAAAAAACTGAACAACTTTCATGATTATAATTAAAGGAAAGATGATTAACAACAACAAAAAAAGGGATTAAGAGGATAACATAAATTTAAATATTTATTTTAGGTTACTTGAAATTGAAAAGCTAATGTGAAAATAAAATTAATGAAACTAAGATAAAATGGGAATGTGTCAACTGAGGAAAAAAGTGAGAAAAAAATAAAATGTTTCTGATAAGGGTCTGATAGCCAAGATATACATATACATATACATATATATATATATACAGAGAGAGAGAGAGAGAGAGAGAGAGAGAGAGAGAGAGAGAGAGAGATTGAGAGAGAGATTGAGAGAGAGAGAGAACTAGATGGATAGAGTGCTGGACCTGGAGTCAGAAAGTCTTTCCTTGGGTTCAAATCTGTCCTCAGATACTTGCTAGCGGTATGACCCTGAGAAAGTCACTTAACTCTTTTTGCCTCAGTTTCCTTACCTGTAAAATGAACTGGAAAAGAAAATGGCAAGCCACTCCCATATCTTTGCCAAGAAAACCCCAAATGGTGTCATGAAGAGTTGGACATGACTGAAAAAATGACTGAATAACAACAACCTCATAGATATATGTCTAAGAGGTATTCCAAACCTATTCAACTAGATCATAGGGAGAATTCTAGATCTAAAACTGGAAATGACATCTACTCCAACACCTTCATTTTACAGATGAGGAAACTGAGGTCTGGAGAAGTTAAGTGACTGAAGGTCATATAGGAAATATGTAGTAGGGCTTATTCAAATGCAGATACTGTGATTCTAAGTTCAACACTCTCACTACTTTTAAAAAATGTATATTTGTGTTAGTCTTTATAGATGTATAAATATGCCACCCTAAATCCCTAAGTGTGCAAAGGATATGAACAATTTTCAAAGAATTGAAAACTATTAACATTCACTATAATCACTAAAAAGAGTTTTAGCCTGTTCATCTACACAAGAAAGACTAAGTGGATAAAACATGTCTCTTGCTAGAGGGTGGAACCAAGATGGCAGCATAGAAGCAGGAAAACTCCATGAGCTCCCCCAATAACCACCTCAAATACCTATAAAATGTGACTCTAAACAAATTTTAGAGCTGCAGAACCCATAAAAGTGACTGAGAGAAACAAATCTCCCTCTGAAGGCAGCCTGGCAGGCTGGCAGGAAGGGTGCATCTCAGCGAGCTGGTAGCCAAGCCCAGCACTGCTTGAGCCTGTGGTTTTAGCCTCAGGGGGGCCCTGACCAACAGCAGCTGGAAGGACCTTGGGAGAGTGGATCACCAAGAGCTGTGGCTGTTTTCAGAAATATCAACCCATAAATGCCAAAGACAAAGTAAAAGGTCAGTGTAGAATTCTATTGGAATTGGAGGGGATGGAGGTGCTGTCCTGCCTCTGGCCCCAGAGCAAGAAGCGGCAGAGGTATGGCAACTGTGCAGCTGCCTCTATGTGGCTACTTCAGAGCTCCCTGCCTATGGATCAATGGGGGGGGGAGGGGGGAAGCAACCATTCAGAGGGTAATTGCTCTTGATTTAACCTGCCTGGATCTGGATTACAATCTTGGGTGGTGGTCCTGAGGTGTGTGACCAGTGAACCAGAGCATGTGGGAGCTGCAGAGATGGTGCCTCCTAATAGCTCTGGCATCTGCAAAAACCCCAGCAATTTGGGACAAAGCTCTCTCCTCTGGAAGTAGAGTTCTACTGCAGCAAAGAGTTAAAAACTCAAGTAACTGAGTGGCAACATGAGAAAGCAAAGGAAGCAAAGCAAGCACAGCAATCCAACTTTAGATTCCTTTATAGGGACAAAAAGGATCAAAGCATGGAATAGGAGGGAGACAATGAAGTCAGAACTCCTGCACCAAAAGCTTCCAAGAAAAATACGGACTGATTATAGAACATGGAGGAGCTCAAGAAGGAGTTTGAAAATCAAGTAAGAGAAGTGGAGGAAAAATTGGGAAGAGAAATGAGAATGATGCAAGAAAATCATGAAAAAAAGTCAACAACCTGACTGGAGAAAATAACACCTTAAAAAATAGACTAACTCCAATGGCAAAAGAGGCCCAAAAAGCCAATGAGGAGAAGAATGCCTTAAAAACCCAAATTTGCCAGATGGAAAAAGAATTTCAAAAGCTCACTGAAGAGAATCATTCCTTCAAAATTAGATTAGAGCAAATGGAAGCTAATAACTTAATGAGAAATCGAGATACTATTAAACAGATCCAAACAAATGAAAAAATAGAAGGCAATGTGAAATATCTCTTTGGAAAAACCACTGACCTGGAAAATAGATCCAGGAGAGATAATTTTAAAATTATTGAACTACCTGAAAGCCACAATTAAAAAAAGAACCTAGAAATCATCCTTCAAGAAATTCTCAAGGAAAATTGTCCTGATATTTTAGAATCAGAGTGCAAAATAGAAATCAAAAGAATTCACCTCTTGAAAAAGATCCCAAAAAGAAAACTCCTAGGAATATTATAGCCACATTCTGGAGTTCCCATTTCAAGGAGAAAATATTACAAGCAGCCAAGAAGAAACAATTTGAATATTGTGGAAACACAATCAGGACAGCACAGGATCTGGCAGCCTCTACATTGAGTCATTGAAGGGCTTGGAATATGATATTCTGGAGATAAAAGGAGCTAGGATTAAAACCAAGAATCACCTACCCAGCAAAACTGAGTATAATGTTTCAGGGAAAAATATGATCATTCAATGAAATAGAGGACTTTCAAGCATTCTTGATGAAAAAAAAACAGAGTAGAATAGAAAATTTGACATTCAAATACAAGATGCAAGAGAAGCATGAGAAGGTAAACAGGGAAAAGGAATCATAAGGAACTTATCAAAGTTGAGCTATTTACATTTCTACATGGAAAAATGATAATTGTACCTTATGAAACTTTGTCAGTATGAGGATAGTTGAAAGGAATATAAATGTATATATACATATGTATACACACATATGTCTATATAGGAGGGTATATGTGTATATGAATACATATATGAATGTGTATATATGTGTACAGGTATACATAGACAGAGGGCACAGGATCAATTGAATAGGAAGGGATGATATTTAAAAGGTGAAATTGAGAGGTGAGAGAGGAATATAATGAGAGGAGATGGGGAGAGACAGAATGGGGTAAATTATCTTATATAGAAGAGGTAAGGGATAACTGTTACAATGGAGGGGAAGAACAGGAAGGCAAAAGAGAATGGGTCAGCCTTACTCTCATTGAATTTGGCTTAGGGAAGCAATGACATACACACTCAATTGGGTATTCTTGCCCTAGAGGAGAGTAGGGGGGAAGGGGATGAGAGGGGGCAAAATGGAGGGGAGGGCAGGGGGTATAGTTAGAAGCACACAGTTTTGAAAAGGGACAGAGTCAAAGTAGAGAATAAAACAAGTGGGAGTGGGATAGGATGGAGGGAAATATAGTCAGTCTTTCACAATATATCTGCTATGGAAATGTTTTGCATAACTACCCATGTACTACCTATATGAATTGCTTATCTTCCCAGTAAGGCTGGGTGATGAGGGAGGAAGGGAAAGAATTTGGAATTTAAAGTTTCAAAATCAAATGTTAAAAAAAATTATTATTATTATTTTTACATGCAACTGGGAAATAAGATATATATGCACTAGGTATGGAGATCCATCTTGCCCTACTGAAAAGTTGGAGGGGGTATGGGGGAGGATATAGGAGAGAGCAGATTGGGGGAGGGGGTATACAGTGAGATCACTGTTTTGGGATGGTGGTTATGGGAGAGGTGTGGAGAAAATTTACAACTCAAAATGTTGTGGAAATGAATGATGTAAAACTAAAAATAAATATAAAATTTAATTAAAAATGTATATTGCCTAGATCTCAAAATGCATTTGGATAAACATATAAATCTTGTCTACCAGTATGTCCATCTGCTACAGAAAGTAAAGGGAGACAGTCTTATCTCATTGAACAGGACATTATAAAACTCCTTTGCTGATCCTATGCTTTCAATAAAAGCAAAGGCATATCTTTTTAATTGTTAATATTCTACCACTCTTGCTATATGTCAGTAACACATAGAATATAACCGTCTCCAAATAATTTTAAATGTGTGTCATATGAAGGCAAAGGAAAATTGGCAGTCAAATGTCAAATAATAATAACAACAGCATTTGGGTAGTGCTTTAAGGTTTAAAACAGACTTTATAAATATCATCTCATTTTAATCCTCATAACAACCCTAAGAGGTAGGTACTATGATTACTCATTTTACAGTTGAGGAAACTAAGGCAGATATTAAGTGATTTGCCCAGGTTCATATAGCTAATAAATGTTTGGGGCCAGATTTGAACTCTGATCTTTCTGTTTTCAGGGCCAGCACTCCACTGCACTGCTGTATGACTCTACAAAGGCAGAAACACATAATCAATGAGGAACTCTGAAGAAAAAGAGTAAAAGATATCATCCAAGAAATGTACGACTATAAGCTTAATATAAATATATAGTATGATATGGCAGGCAGAGAAGCTAATCAAATCTGGAACTTCATTAAGAGAGTGATAGCTTCCATGAATAAAGAGGTGAGAGTTCCTCTCTGCCCATTTGAGACCATATTTGAATTCTTGTGTTTAGTTCTACTTCCAACAATTTAGAAAGGCTATTGAAAAACTGGATAATAATGTGCTGAGGAAGGCAACCATAATGGTGAAGGGACTTTTATTCATGTCATATGAAGACTGACTGAAGGAATTGGGGATCTTGGCTTGAAGAAAACTGTGGTGGGAAATGAAAGATCTCTTCAAGTAATAGTCTGTCACCTGGATTGTGTTTGGTCTTCTTGACCCAGAGGGTAGAACTAGAAATAACAAATGCAATTATTATTATTAGTTAACATGTATATAATGTCAGGTTTGCAAAGATTTGCAAAGCAATTCACAAATATTATCTTCTTTTATCCTCAGAACAACCTTGGGAGGGAAGTGATATTATCTTCATTTACAGATGAGGACACTGATCCAGGCTGAGGTTAAATGACTTACCCAGGGTCATGTAGCTAGTTAAGTAACTGAGGCCAAATTTTATCTTGTGCCTCTCAGATTCCAGGTCCAGTACTATATACACTATACCACTTAGCAGCAGAGAGACAAATTTAGGCTTGGTATCATGAAATGCTTCCTAATAATCAGTATAGTCTAAAAAGTAGAATGAATTGACCTACATGATAGTAGATTCTCATTCTAATTCTTTAATAAAAAGCTAAACGGTCACTTGTTATGTACATTGTAATGCACATTCTTGTTCAGGTACGATTACATTTATTTTTGGTAAAAATTTTTTGGTTAAAATTATTTCAATGCAATGACTCCTAGTTAGAGTTCAGTAAGGAATTATGGGTGGTTTGTAAGGGCCCAGGAGCAGGCCAGAGTAGTGCTGGAGGAACTATAGATGACTGGAAGAACTGTAGGTGGCTGCAGAAGCTGTTCAGAGACTGAAGAGTGAGTTCCTTACCACAGCAAAGGGTTTAGGAGGTTCTATGGAGCCAATGACTTGGAAGATTCCTTAGAAAATATTAATTTTACTCCAAGTGGATGTACTCTCTTTTGAAGTTTGTTGTATGGACTGTTAATGTCCTTTCCAACTCTGAAATTCTGTGATTTTGTCAAAGAATCTGACCAGAAAAATTTATAACTACTAAAGGGCAAGGGATAAATAATGGGTAGCATTCATTTTCTACTGGTATCCATCAATGTCAAGAAAATGTTAAGTAGACTCCCAGCACATTGGGTGAACCTCCTTGTAGAATGCAGCAGGACAAGAGTTGCATAATATGAAAAGGCATAGATGAGTTTCTCTGTGTATCATTAGAGATTGTACCCAAAACAATAAGATCACCGATCCATTAGAATATTGACCTATGTTTAAAAAAAACACATAAAGAGATGACGTAGGACAAGTTCTGTTTATTTTCTCAGTTTTCCTCTTTCTTCACAAATCTGAGGGCAGAAATCATTTCTACTTAAATGAAACTGAATAATAATAAGCTGCTACTTAAATTAAACTGAATAATACAGGCTTTATTATGTATAGTTTATTCTGTATGGTGCTAGGGCTAAAGGTGACCCTAATAAAGATTGTGAATTATGTTATTCTTTCTTAACCCACCTCCCAATTTCTCTTTCAGTGCTTCCAAGCACCCTAAATATCACCTTCCAAGGATATGCCTGAATTTCCCCTAGCTATTTGGGGATTAGAACTTCAAAGTTTTATTCCAGGCTGATGAGGGAAACAATTTAAACTGAGGAATTTCTCTCCTGCACTACAAATCACACCAAATTAACAGTTATCTTCTCTCCAAATGCAAGGTACAATTGGCTATAGTGCATGTATTATTAAATTAAAAGAAGCCCTCCCAAAATATTATCAAATTTGAGTTCTGCAGTTTAAGCATCAGTTTCCATTTGATTTATGTCCCACCTGGTAGTCTACCAACTCTTGATGAGTTGCAAGTCATTATAATTAGCAATTCCAGTTTTGAAAGACATAGTCATCAAATATCTCAGCTTCCTATTCTGGCCTACTGAACCAAGAAAAATATTGGGATAGTTACCATTTGCATTTGAACCTAAAACAAACTTTATTTATTAATTTGTTGATTGATTGATTCATTTTTAACATTTATTTTTAATAATTATGAGTTCCAAATTTCCTCCTTTGCAGCCCTTATCCCACCCATTGAGAAAGCAAACATTATTTCAATTATCCATGTGAAGTCATGCAAAGCATATTTCCATATTAGCCATGTTGTAAACAAAACAAGCAAGGAAAAATGAGAAAAAGTGTGTTTCAATCTGCACTCAGAGTTCATCAGTTCTCTCTCTGGAGGCGGATAACACTTTCTTCATGAGTCTTTTGGAATTTTCTTGGATTACTTACTCAGTCAGAGAAATTAACCATTTCACAGATGATTATCCTTATGATATTGTTGTTACTTATGATAGTGTTATTACTGTGTGTAGAATCTTCTCTCACTTCATTTTGAATGAGTTCATATGTCTTCCCAGGTCTTTCTGAAATGATATTGCTTGTCATTTTGTATAGCAAAATGGTATTCCATCACAATCATGTACTACAGCTTGTTCAGCCATTCCTCAGTTGATGGACACCCCCTCAATTTCTTTCAAATTTTGTGTATTTATTTAGTATTCATTTTCCCAAGTTACATGTAAAAAACAATGTTTAACATTTCTTTTAAAATTTTTAGTTACAAATTCTCTCCCTTTCTTTCTCCCCACACCCCCTCATTGAGAAGGCAAGCAATTCCATATAGGTTATATGTGTGTAGTCATGCATAACACATCCATAATAGTTATGTTCTGAAAGGAAACATAGACAAAAAACTCAAGAAAAATAAGGAAAGAGAAAAAAGCCCAAAGTTGCTTCAATCTGTATGCAGACACCATCAAGTCTTTATCTGGGGATGGATAGCATTTTTCATCCTAAGTCCTTCAGAGTTGTCATGGATTGTTGTATTGCTGAGGATAGCTAAGTCATTCACAACTGATTATCCTATAATATTGCTGTTACTTTGTACTCTTTACATTTCATTTTGCATCAACACAGGTAAGTCTTTCTAAGTTTTTCTGAGAGCATTCTGTTCATCATTGTTATAGTATGATAGTATTCCACCACAATTACATACCATAACTTATTTAGCCATTCACCAATTGATGTACATCCCCTCAATTTCCAATTCTTTGCCTCCAAAAAAGAGCTGCTATAAATATTTTTGTACATATAGATCCTTTTCCTTTAAAAAAAAACTCTTTTGGGATACAGACCTAGTAGTGGTATTTCTATGTCAGAGGGTATGCATGGATTTACAGCCTTTTGGATATAGTTCCAAATTGCATTATAGAATGATTTAATCAATTCACAATTCCAGCAACAGTATATTAATGTCTCATTTTCCCCACATTCCCTCAAACATTTGTCATTTACCTTTTCTGTCCTATTAGCTAATCTAATAGGTATGAGGTAGCACTTCATAATTGTTTTAACCTGGGGCGGCCAGGTAGCACAGCTACCATGTTTCCCCGATAATAAGACACTGTCTTATTAATTTTTTTGGAAAGAAAAACACCAGAGGGCTTATTTTCAGGGGAGGGCTTATGTTGTCCTGCCTCAGCTCTTCTCCGCGGCACTGCTCTCAATGGCGCCAGCAAGCAAATCACTGGGGAAGAACAGGATGACGCGCTCACTGCTGCAGCTCTGATTGGATGCAGCTCGGAGTGCGGTGTGCATTTCACGGGGGGGGGGGGACGATGCATACAGTGGGTACCATAATGTAGCGTGTAGTGCAGGGGATCACCTTCACTACAGTAGCAATCTTAATAGGGCTTATTTTGGGGGGAGGGCTTATTTTAGAGGAATCTTACACAGTAAGGGGAGGGCTTATTTTCGGGATAGGTCTTATTATCGGGGAAACACGGTAGTAAGAGCACCGGCTCCAGTGTCAGGATGACCTGGGGATCAAATCTGGGCTCAGATACTCATCACCACACCCAGAAATAACTGGCCATGTAACCTTGAGCAAGTTATTTAACCCCAATTGCTTTAAAAAAAAAGAATTGTTTTAACTTGCATTTCTCCAATCAATAGTGAGTTAGAATATTTTTTCACATGGCTATAAATAGCTTTAATTAATTCATCTCAAAACTGATTATGTCTTTTGAACATTTATCAATTGAGGAATGACTTTTATTTTTATAAATTTGACATAGTTCTCTATATTAGAGAAACGAGGCCTTTACCAGAGAAACTTGTTTCATTTTTTTCACTGTTACTATTGCTAATTGTATTTCTCTCCTATTCCCCCTAGCCCTTGTTTATTCTATTTGCTCTCTCCTTTCACCCTGTCCCTCCTCAAAAGTGTTTTTTCTATTTTCCTGTAGGGTAAGATAAATTTTTTTACCCCATTGCCTGCATATCTTATTTCCCAATTACATGTAAAAACATTTTAACATGAATTTCCAAACCTCTGAGTTCCAAATTCTCACCCTTCCTCCCTCACCATTCACCCTCATTGAGAAGGCAAGCAATGTGATCTAGATTGTACATATATGTAGTCTTCCAAAACGTTTCTATAATAATCATGTTGTGAAAGACTAATTATATTTCCCTCCATCCTACTCTTCCTCCCCTTTTATTCTATTCACTCCTTTTACCCTGTCCCCCCTCAAAAGTGTTTTGCTTCTGACTACCCCCTCCCCCAATCTGCCTTCCTTTTTCTTATCCCCTTACCCCCTACTTTCCTGTATGGTAAGATAGATCTCTATACGCAATTGAGTGTGTATATTATTTTCGCTTTGCGTCAGTTCTGATGAGAGTAAAGTTCACTCACTCCTGCCACTTCCCCCCTCTTCCTTTTCACTGTCAAAACTTTTTCTTACCTCTTTTATGTGGGATAATTAACCCCATTCTACCTCTCCCTTTCTTCTTCTCCCATTATATTAATCTTACACCTCTTAATTTTATTTTTTAGATATCATCCCTTCATATTCAACTCACCCTGTGCCCTTTGTCAATATACATTCCCTCCAACTACTCTAAAAATGAGAAAGGTCTCATGAGTTACAAATATTGTCTTTCTATGTAGGAATGTAAACAGTTCAACTTTAGTAAGTCCCTTACAATTTCATTTTTATTTTGGTTTCTTTGGAGAGGGGAAGGCAGGGTAATTGGGGTTAAACGATGTGCCCAAGGTACAGGGCTAGTAAGTGTTAGGTGTCTGAGGCTGGATTTGAAGTCAGGTCCTCCTGACTCCAGGGCCTGTGGTCTATTCATTGAACCACCTAGCCACAACATCCCTTTTTTCTGTTTACCTTCTCATGCCTTTCTTGAGTCTTGTATTTGAAAGTCAGATTTTCTATTCAGCTCTGGTGTTTTCATCAAGAATGCTTAAAAGTCCTCTGTTTCATTGAATGTTTATTTTCCCCTGAAGTGTTATAATCAGTTTTACTGGGTAGGTGATTCTTGATCTAGCTCCTTTGACCTCTGGAATATCATATCCTAAGCTGTCTGATTCCTTACTGTAGAAACTACTAAATCTTGTGTTATCTTGATTTTGTTTCCACAATACTTGAATTCTTTCTTTCTGGCTACTTGCAATATTTTCTCCTTGACCTAGGAACTCTGGAATTTGGCTATAATATTCCTGAGAGTATCCATTTTGGGATCTTTTTCAGGAGGTGATCGGTTTATTCTTGCAATTTCTATTTTACCTACTGGTTCTATAATATAAAGGCAGTTTTGCTTGAAAATTTCTTGAAAGATGATGAATAGACTCTTTTGTTTTTGTTCATGGCCTTCATGTAGTCCCAAATTTTTTAAATTAAATTTTATATTTATTTTTAGTTTACATCATTCATTTCCACAAGATTTTGAGTTACAAATTTTCTCCCTGTCTTTCTCCTACCCACCACCCCAAAATAGTGATCCCACTGTATACCCCCTCCCCCAATCTGCTCTCTCCTATATCCTCCCCCATACCCCCTCTGTTGTGACCTGAAGATAGCTGAATCTTACCTTTCCCAGGTCCTCAGTGTGCATGCTGGCCATGTCCTGCGTGGTCTCATAAAGGAGAAGTCGAGTCAGTGGAAATGGAAAGAGGTACAGCTTTATTGGCAGGACAGGAGTGTTGTTATATCTCTCTCTCCATTCCTAACCTCCTCATGCTTCAGCCAGATATTATGTGCTGTCACGCAATTTACCCTGTTAACCTTGAGACTAATCTCTGGGACTAAGGGTAAGTGTGTAGGAGTATGCAAGCTGTTCTGGGCACAGCCTCCCTGTTCTCTGATTGGCTCCTACTTTCCCTCATGAGCTGTCCATGAGCTCTGCAAGTGCACTTTGGGGATTTAAGGGCTGAAGCATGAGGAGACAAGGAATGGAGGGAGAGATGTAGCAATTCAATATAGGCTTGTGCATGTGTAGTTACACAAAACATTTCCACAGTGGATATATTGTGAAAGACTGACTATATTTCTCTCCATCTACTTGCTCTATCCTCCACTTTGATCCTGTCCCTTTTCAAAAGTGTATGCTTCTAACTACCCTCCCCCCAACCTCCCCTCCCCTCCATCATGCCCCTTCTCATCCCATTCCCCCCTACTCTACTCTAGGGCAAGATACCCAATTTAATGTGTATGTCATTCCCTCCCTAAGCTGAATTCAATGACAGTAAGGTTGACCCATTCCCTTTTGCCTTCCTTTTCTTCCCCTCCATTGTAACAGTTATCCTTTGCCTCTTCTATATGTGATAATTTACCCCATTCTGTCTCTCCCCATCTCCTCTCATTATATTCCTCTCTTACCTCTCAATTTCATCTTTTAAATATCATCCTTTTCTATTCAATTGATTCTGTGTCCTCTGTATATGTATACCTGTACACATATATACACAAATTCACATACATATTCATACACACACACATACCCTCCTATATAGACATATATGTATGTATGTGTGTATACACACACACACACACTTATATTCCCTTCACCTATCCTTATAAGGAGAAAAGTTTCATAAGTTACAATCATTTTTTTCCCATGTAAGGATGTAAATAGTTCAATTTTGATAAGTTCCTTATGATTTCTTTTTCCTGTTTACCTTCTCATGCTTCTCTTGCTTCTTGTATTTGAAAGTCAAATTTTCTGTTCAACTCTGTTTTTTTCATCAAGAATGCTTTAAAGTCCTCTATTTCATTGAATAACCATATTTTCCCCTCATACATGATACTCAGTTTTGCTGGGTAGGTGATTTTTGGTTTTAATCCTAGCTCCTTTGACCTCCAGAATATCATATTCCAAGGCCTCTGATCCCTTAAATTTGAAGCTACTAGAGCTTGTGTTATCCTGGTTGTTTTTCCACAATGCTTGAATTGTTTCTTCCTGACTGCTTGCACTATTTTTTTTCCTTCACCTAGGAACTCTGGAATTTGGCTATAATATTCCTGGAAGTTTTCTTTTTGGGATCTATTTCAGGAGGTATTTTGTTCATTCTCTCAATTTCTATTTTGCCCTCTGGTTCTATAATATCAGGGAAATTTTGCTTGATAATTTCTTGAAAGATGGTATCAAGGCCCTTTTTTTGATCATGGCTTTCAGGTAGACCAATAATTTTTAAATTATCTTTCCTGGATCTATTTTCCAGGTCAGTAGTTTTTCCAATGAGAGATTTCACATTGCCTTCTATTTTTTTGTTTGTTTGGATCTGTTTTATAGTATCTTGATTTCTCATAAAGTCATTAGCTTCCAATTGCTCTAATCTAATTTTGAAGGAATTATTATCTCCAGTGAATTTTTGAAATTCCTTTTCCATCTGGGCAATTTTACTTTTTAAGACATTCTTCTCCTCATTGGCTTTTTGGACTTCTTTTGCCATTTGAGTTAGTCTACTTTTTAAGGTGTTATTTTCTTCAGCATTTTTTTGAGTCTCCTTTAGCAGGCTGTTGACTTGTTTTTCATGATTTTCTTGCATTGTTGTAATTTCTCTTCTCAGCTTTTCCTCCACTACTCTTACTTGATTTTCAAAATCCTTCTTGAATTCCTCCATGGCCTGTGACCAGTTTATATTTTTCTTGGAAGATTTTGACATCCTCCAGTTTCATGCTTTTATCCTTTTTGTCCCCCAAAAAGGATTGTATGGTCTGATCGTGCTTCCTCTGCTTGCTCATCTCTCCAATTACTTGACTTTTGAGCTCTTTGCCATAATAGAACTCTGCTTTCAGAATGGAGAGAACTTTGTCCCAAATTGCTGGGGTTTTCACAGCTGCCAGAGATATTAGTTGGGCACCCTCTCTACAGCCCCCCCACAAGCTCTGGCATACTGGCCACACACCCCAGGACAATCACCCAAGACAGTGATCCAAATCCAAGCAGGTCAAAGCAAGAGCGATTACCCTCTGAATGGTTGCTTGGTCTCCCTATGATCTACAGGCCAGGAGCTCTGGAAGTAGCCATGCAGCAGCAGCTGCAGCTTCCAAGCCTCAGCTACTTCTTGCCCCAGGGGCAGGGGCCAGACTGAACTCTTCCTTCACTCTTCGAATAGAATTCCCCAAGGATCTTTTATTTTCTCTTTGGAGTTTATGGGTTGAGAAGTCTGGAAACCACCACAGCTGTTGGTAATTCACTCTCTTGAAGTCTGCTCAGGCTGCCGCTGTTTGGGGCCACCCTGGGGCCAGAACCACATGGCTCAGGGGGGCTGCTGCTTTGCTCCCAGTGCACTGTGATGGACCTTTCTTGTTGGCCTGCCAGGCTGCCTTCAGTAGATTTGTTTCTCTCTGTCACTCTGTGGGTTCTGTAGTTTTAAAATTTGTTTAAAGTCATTTTTTTTACAGGTATTGGAAATGGCTGGAGCCAGAGAACACTTCAAGTTTGTGCTTTTACTCTGCCATCTTGCCCCCCCTCTCAATTCATTTTTCAATATAAATATTATACTTGTCAATCTTCAACTTAACTATGAAATAGAAGTTGTGATAACATGGAACCTATTATTGTATAATGGAAAAAGTGTTTGACCAAGAGTTAGAAAGATTTGTAATCAAATCCTTAAGATAATGTATTTAGTCAATAGATCTAATTTAAAGACCTAGTCTTTCAGTTTCCTTGTTTGTCAAATAAGAATAATAAGATTTATATATTATATTATACTAATTATTACATTATATTAATAAAGCTACTGATCTCACATTTTGAAATTTGGAACTGACAGACTGCTTTCCCTTCCATTCTTAAAACTGATTCCTTTGATATTCTCAATCTTTAGTTCTTCCAGATATATTTTCTTACTATTTTTCTTGACTCAATAAAAGAATTCTTTGGTAGTTTGATTGGTATGGCACCAACTAAGTTAATTAACATAGGTAGAATTTTTTTTTATCATTATGCCTCAGACTACCAAGGAGAAATCAATATTTTTCCAATTGTTTAGATCTATCTTTATTTGTGTAAAAAGTATTTTGTAAATGTGTTCATAAAGTCCCTGGGTATGTCTTGGCAGGCAGGCTTTTAAGTAGTTTATATTTTCAGCAGTTATTTTTAATGGAATTTTTTTTCTGTCTCTTCCTGCTGGATTTTGTTGGTACTATATAGAAATGTTAATAATTTACATGAGTTTATTTTATACCCTGTAACTTCTTTTTTTTTTTTTTTTGGTTTCATTTCACTTTTATTTGCACTCTAATGTCATATTTACTCCCGTGCCATAAGCTTTTGTTTCTTCAGTTTCTTCTGGGATTATCTTTTTCTTTTGAGCAACCTCCTCTTCTGGTTTAGGAACAATTTGTTCCTTTTCAGTAAGTATCATCTCAATATGGCAGGGAGAACTCATGTATGGGTTAATTCGACCATGAGCTCTGTAAGTACGCCGTCGCATTTTAGGAGGCTTGTTAACCTGGATATGCTAAATGACAAGAGAATCCACATCCAAACCCTTTAGTTCTGCATTACTCTCTGCATTTTTAAGCATATGCAGCAAGAATTCAGCACTCTTTTTGGGCCACCAACCCTGTGTCCAACCCCATTGCTTAGCCTGGGCACACCTGCCAACTCCACCATTATATCGACGGAAAGGAACACACTCTTTCTTTAATGTGACATCTTTCAAATATTTGGTAGCTTTTCAGATATGCATGCCCTTGATAGCTTGGGCTATTTCACGGGTGTTCTTGAAGTGGACCCGGAGATTTGAACCCCTTGACTTACATGATTTTGTGGGGTTTTCTGGATCAAGAGAGTACCTCACCATTTTGAATGATTACCTAGGATGGCTCAAAGGAAGAGCTACCCTGTAACTTCTAAAACTGTTAATTGTTTCATTTTGTTTTTTAGTTTATTGTCCAAGTATACCATCATGTCATCTGCAAAGTATGATATTTTTGTTTTCTTATTGCTTCTTTTTATTCCTTCAATTTGTTTTCCTTGTTTTATTTCTAATAGTATTTTTAATACAATATTGAACAACAATGGTGATAATGACATCCTTACTTAACTCCTGATCTTATTGGGAAGGCTTTAAGTTTATCCCCATTACAGATATAGCTTACTCTTGATTGTAGATAGATATTTCTCATCATTTCAAGGAAGACTCCACTGATTCTTATGCTTTCTAGTGTTTTAAACAGGAATAGGTGTTGTGTTTCACCAAGGGCTTTTTTTGCAGCTACTGATATAGTCATATGATGTTTGCTGTTATTGTTATTGATATGGTAAATTATGCTGATAGTTTTCCTAATATTGAACCAGCCCTGCAATCCTGGTATAAATCCCATCTCATCATACAGTATAGTCTTTGTGATATATTGCTGTAAACTCCTTGTTAGAATTTTATTTAAATTTCGCATCAATATCTATTAAAGAAATTGGTCTGTAGCTTTCTTTGTTTTTGCTTTCCCTAGCTTTAGTATCAAAACCATGTTGATATCATAAAAAAAATAGTAGCACTCTATTTTTTTCAAATGGTTTATATAGTATTGGGATTATTTCTTAAATATTTGGTTAAATTCACTTGTAAATCCATGTGGCCCTGATGATTTTTTCTCAGGAAGCTCATTTATCACTTGTACAATTCTTTTACTAAGAAAACGTTAAGTATCATATTTCATCTACTGTTGTAAAGCCAAGCATGAGCAGCTTTCCAGAAGAATGCTGCTATGAATAGCTTTTCAGGATTCTGATTACACAGTATAGTGAACACTCTATTTATTCAATAACAAATTAGAGCAGAACATTCACAGTAAATCAAGGTACAGTATTCACAATGTTACAACTTATCACAGATAATCAAAATACAGCATTCATAACAACTTATCACAGTAAATGGCCACATAGTTTTCACCACAGTGGTCACAAAGTTTTGAACAAAGAACAATCATTTAGTAACTCAATTATTAATCATCTCAATCATTCAATCATCCTTAAAGAAGTTTGCCTCCTTAAGGGACACAAAATACAATAGTCAAAATTCTCCTCTCATGGGGCACACTAAGTTAACTCAGTCACTTATTCACTATTCAATCATCAGCAAATATACAAACCTTTCACCCCTAGGTCACTAGTAAATTACAATTTCTCACTCAGTACACAGTATCCAAGTAAAGTCTTCTTTCAGCTTGACTCAGGGTGGTCTCTCAGATTCCCTGAATCCCCTTCCATGGTCCCAGATCCTACCTGTATTCATCAAACTGTCACCTGGGTTCAAAGGCACTCAACTCCTAGATCCTTGTCCAGCTGTCTGAGCACTTCCTGTTCCATGCTGAAGCTCACAGCGTCCAGTCCACCTTAAATCCTTCACAGTCTCTGTTCCCAAGAAGTCAAGGCTCAACAAAGCCACAAACAGGTTCATTCAAAGTACCAGCCTCACAGTCATGCTTCCTCAGTCTTTGGCCCTCAGAAATCCTCAGAAGCTTCAGCAGCTCTGGCTGGCCCTCAGTTTTGACTGGCCCTCAGAAATCCTCAGAAGCTCTGGCTGGCCCTCAGACTCAGCAGAAGTTTCAACTGGTTCCCAGAATCAAAAATCACTTCATCCAGGTTCTCCAAATAAAAATCATTCTCTCTAGCCTGGGAGGCCTTTCCTCTTCAGCCTCCCTGGTGGCAGCAGCTTCTGCCTCCATGATGCTTGCTCCAAGAAGATCTGTCTAACCCAGAGACTTCTCCTTATATACACCTATGGCATTAGCTCCTCCTGTTTCAGCCAACCCCTTCCTCTTATGTCAGCAACAGAGGTTCATACCTTCTGTTTCTTTAACAGAGGCTTGATTAATTACTAAGTGGTAAGTACCTCTCAGCTTAGCAATACAAAAAGAAATTCAAATTTCATTACTATTACCACTGTTAACATGGGCAGTTTATATTTTGGAAATATTCATGCATTTCATTTAAATCATCAGTTTTACTGGAATATAAATGAATAAAATAACTTCTAATAATTATTTTAATTTAATTTTCATTGGTGTTGAATTTACCCATTTAATTTTTTTATACTGGTAATTTGTTTTTCTTTTTTTCTTTTTAAAATCAAATTAACCAAGAGTTTGTTTTATTGTTTTTTTCTCATAAAACCAGGTACTAATTTTATTCATTAGTTCAGTATTTTTAACTTTCAATTTTATTAAACTCTCCTTTAATTTTTGTGATTTCTATTTTGGTGTTTAATTAAACCTTTTAAAATTGTTCTTTTAATATTATTTAGTTGGCCTCCTAATTCATTGATCTGCTATTTCTCTCTTTTTAAATAATTGATGAACACATTTAGAGATATAAATTTTCAACTAAGTACTGCTTTGGCTGCCTCCCACACATTTTGTTATATTATCTCATTGTTGTCATTCTCTAATGAAATTATTTATTGTTTCTATGATTTGTTCCTTGATCCACTCATTCTTTAGGATTAGATTATTTTGTTTCCAATGAATTTTTAATCTATGCTTTCATGGCTCATTGTTAAATGTAATTTTTCATTGTGTTATGTTCTGAAAAGGGTACATTTAACATTTCTTCTTTTATGCTTTTTGTTGTGAAGTTTCTATTCCTTTAAACGTGGTCAATTTTTGTGCCACTACAAAAGGTGCCACTACAGCTGATAAAAAGACATACTCCTTTTTATTACCATTAGATTTTCTCTTTTGTTGTTGTTTGTCCTTCATTCTCAAAGAGGATGTGCAAGTAAAATGGATTTAAGTGAGGGAGCACTGTGAAAAGTAACTAGTTTCTCTTTCTCCTCTGGAGCCATCTGGGTCTGTTGGCAAGATACAAATCAGGCTGACTGGAAATGGCTCCAAATGCAGCAGAAGACCTTGCTCTTTTTAAGATAATGTCTTTCCCAAGTTTCAGTTTGACTGAGGCAATGCCCATTCAGTGATTAAGGATAGGAAAGAAATGAGGCAAAGAATAGCTTCTATTACCTAGTCAGAAAAAAATCTGGGAGGGGAAGACCCTTAGTGTTTCTGGTCAAAACAGAAACAATTGCTATTTACATTTACTCAGAGTCAATCAGGGCCCAAACAATGACCACTAAGTGGGGCTTGTACTGGCAATTATTGTTGACCAATCAATGAGAGCCAGAGTGAATTTGGTTTAAGTCATGGTCCTTAAGAAAGAAATCTAACCCATAAACCCCAAGATATCTTGGGGTATTTTGTGATCAAAATTTACGTTCTTTTGGGCAAAGCACCCACAAGTAAGGGTATGATATCCTATGTGGACAGAGGGGGAGGAAGGAGGGAGGAAAGGGAAGAGAGAATGGAGAAGGGAGAAGGAAGGAGGGAGGAGCTGTGCTGCCTAAGAACTGACCAGTTGGGTCCTTAGTGGGCAGCCTTTACTACTCACAGGTTGTTGTTCATTTTTTGTTCTAGATGAAGACCTTGATTTCAGGAAATCGATGCCATGATTTGCAAGTGAATTGGATTTAAGTGAGGGAAGGCTATGCAAAGTGACCAACCTTACTTTCTCCTCCAGAGTCATCTGGGTCCAGTGACAAGATATAAATCAAGATGACTGGAGATGGCCTCCCAATTTTCTCTAGAGACCTATTATATATAGCTATTCTAAGTTTCTATTCATCTCCTTGATTTCTTTTTTATTTATTTTATAGTTAGATTTATCTGACTCTCAGAGGTTATAGTTGATGTCCCCCCATGAGTATAGTTGTAAGGTTTATTTCCTCCTTGGTTCATTTAACTTTTACTTTAAGAATTTGGATTCTGTGAAACCTGGAAAAATGTATAGGAACTGATGATGAATGAAGTGAGCAGAATCAGGAGAACATTGCACACAGTAACAGCCACATTGTGTGGTGAATAGTTTTCATAGACTTGGCTCTTCTCATCGATGAAAGGATTTAAGACAACTCCAAAAGGCTCATGCTAGAAAATGCTGTCAACATGCGGAGAAAGAGCTATGAAGTATTTTCTTTTTGCTTTTTTTTTTGGAGGGCAACTGGGGTTAAGTAACTTGCCCAAGGTCCCATGGCTAGTTTTTCTGTTAAGTGTCTGAGGCTGGATTTGAACTCAGGTACTCCTGACTCCAGGGGCAGTGCTCAATTCACTGAGTCACCTAGCCGCCCTGTTATGAAGTCTTAATACAGATCAACTCATACTATTGGTTCACTTTTTTTCTTTTGTTTTTTTTGTTTCTTCTTTCTTGTGGTTCCTCCCATTGGTTATAATACTTCTTTACAACCTGACTAATGTAAAAATATGCTTGATATGAATGTATGTGTAGAGCCTCTATCAGATTACATGCTGTCTTGGGTAAGGGGCAGGGGAGAGAAGGGAAGAAAATTGAAAACTTAAAAGCTTATGGAAGTGAATGTTGAAAACTAAAAATAAATAAATTAAAAAAATAATTTAGATACTGTACCATTTGGTGCATATATATTTAGTATTAACATTACTTCATTATTTATTGTCCCCTTTTGCCAAGATGTGATTTCCCTGCTTATCCCTTTTGCTATTGTTCCATTTTTAAGTCATGTATGATTCTTTGTGACCCTGTGGACCATATTGTTCATGGGGTTTTCATGGCAAAGACCGGAGTGGTTTGCCATTTCCTTCTCCAGTAGATTAAGAAAAACAGAGTTTAAATGACTTACACAAGGTCACACAGAGCTATATAGCTGCTCCTATCTCTTTTAATTAGGTCTATTTTTGCTTTTGTTTTGTCTGAGATCATGGTTGTTACCCTTGCATTTTTTTTTTTTTTTACTTCAGCTGAAGCATAATAGATTCTACTCTGGAACTTATTTTACCTCTGGGTATGCATCTCTGTTTCAAGCATATTTCATGTAAATAGCATATTGTTTGATTGCAGTTTTTTTTATTATCTTCAGTTTTATGGATAAGTTCATCCCATTTCCATTCACAGTTATGATCGCTAAGTATATATTTCCTTCCATTCTATTTCTGTTTTTCCTTCATTCTCTTTTTTTATTCTGTCCCTTTTTGAAAGTCTGTTTTGTTTCATTTATCTGCCCTCCCTTTTATCACTCCCTCCCCCCTTCATCTTCTCCCCTTTGATTCCTACTTCTCTATTGGTTAAAATTTCTATTATCAATTGGGTATTAGATATATCCTTTCTTTGAACCAATTTAGATGTGAATGAGGTTTGTATTTTTGGCCTCCCTCCACCCATTTCCCACTTTAGTATAAAAGCTTTTCTGTGTGAATTTCTTTTATGTGAGATAGTTTTCCACATTCTTCCTCTCCTTTCCCTCTTCTCCCCAGACATCTCTCTTTCTCACCTATCCATTCTTTCTTTCTTTTTTTTTTTACAGTATCCCAATATGATTGATTCACCCCTGAACCTTCTTTCTATGTAGAATCCTTCTAATTGGTCCAAATAATGTTAAAGTTCTTAACAGATATGTATATCATCTCCCTATATGGAAAGATAAGCAACTTAATCTTATTGAGTCTTTTATTATGATTTCTTTCATGTTTACTTTTCTATGCTTCTTTTGAGTTTTGTATTTGCAAGTCAAATTTCTATTCGCTCCAGTCTTTTCATCAGGAATTCTTGAAACTCCTCTATTTCATTAAATATCCATTTTCCTCTTGAAGTATTATACTTAGTTTTGCTGGATAGGTTATTCTTAGTTGTAATCCCAGTTCTTTTGTATTCCAAAGTATCATATTCTAAGTCCTTTTCCCCTTTAACGTGTTAGCTGATGAACCTTGCATGATCCTGACTGTGGGTTCATGGTATGAGAATAATGCTTTAAGCATTTTCTCTTTGTTCTCAATGCTGTAGAATTTGACTATCACATTCCTGAGAGTTTTTATTTTGGGATCTCTTTCTGGTGGAGATTAGTGGTTTCTTTAAATTTCTATTTTACCCTTTGGTTCTAGGATATTGGTACAGTTTTCCTTGATAAATATGGTGTTTTGGTTCTTTCTTTGATCATGACTTGCTGGTAATCCAGTAATTCTTAATTAACACTCCTCAATCTGCTTTTCTGGTCAGTTGATTTCCTAATGAGATATTTCATATTTCCTGTATTTTTTCATTCTTTTGACTTTGTTTTATTGCTTCTTTTTTTTTTTTAAGCAATCGGGGTTAAGTAACTTGCTCAAAGTTACATGACCAGTTATTTCTGGGTGTGGTGCTGAGTGTCTGCACCTGGGATTCAATCTCCAGGTCATCCCAACACTGGAGCCGGTGCTCTTACTCGCTGATCCACCTGGCCTCCCCTTGTTTTATTGCTTCTTGATGTCTCATGTAATCATTAACTTCCACTTGTCCAATTCTAATTTTTAAGGAACTATTTTTATCAATGAATTTTTGTACTTTTCCCATTTGACCATTTCTGTTTTTTAATGTGTTATTTTCTTCACTATTTTTGTACCTCCTTTACCAATTTGTTAATTTTCTTCATAATTTTCTTTCCTTGTTTTCATTTATTGACTTAATTTGTCCTCTACTACTCTTATTTGATTGTGACAATTTTTAAATCTTTTTGTGCTTGTCTAATTTACTTTTTTTTTCTTTGAAACATTGCTTGTAGATGTTTTGACTTGACCATTTTCTTATAAGTTTGTTTCTTGATCTTCTCTGTCACCACCGTAGGTTTTCATGTTTGGGTGCTTTTTGCTGTTGCTGTTGCTTGTCATTTTTATACTTTATTTTTTTTATTAGGAGCTTTATGTTAATGTTGGGTTCTGTTCTTGGCATGGGAGGAAGGGGCTCTCCCTCAAGCTTCGGGCTTTTTCACACTGATTTTTTCAGTGCTAGTTATGGAAGTTTGGAAATTTTGGGTGGCTTCAAGGTGGAATGTGATCTGGGGAAACATGTGGTCTCTATTCTCTTGGTCTTCACTCTGTTTCTTACCCATGAAGGGCTCCTCCTTCCTTGGGATTGCAATTAATACTGCTCTTCAGGTTCCCTCCTTCCTTGGGTTGGAAAAATACTATTCCTAAGGGTCTCCAGTTCCTTAGGGTTGGAAATGATACTACCCCTTAGGGCTTCTACTCTCTATTGACCAAGAGTGCTCCTCTTTGCCCTTGAATATGACTCATGAGTGGATATAAGCAATGACATTAACAAACAGCATCTGCTCCTTCATCCAGTGCTAGTAGAGGCATAAACTGTAATCTCTTTCTGACCAGTTGCCAGGTCCTCTTACCATCTCTGGCTTGAAAGCTCCAGAAACTACTGTTGTGTCTGTCTCTACCACCTAGTCCCATCACTGGTATTTCATCCATGTTGACTACAAACCAGCCTCCTTCTGTGTCACAGATCTCTCTGGAAGAATGTCCCATTCTGACCTTTTGTGTGTTCTTCCACTCTAGAATTTGATTTGAGGCATTATTTTAAAGTTGTTTGGAGGGGAATGTTGGGAGAGCTCAACTGAGTGTTTTACCCTGCCACCTTGACTTCACTCCTGCAAATCATGAGCTGTATTCTTACTACCTCTGCCATGTTCTTCCTGCCCTGGCTTTTTCAGAAGATTCCTATCACTTCACCTTCTTTCGTATGGGTGTTATAGCCTCACAACATTCCAGAGCTATGATGATTTTTTGAGATCATTTTCAGCCCCTTATCTTATAGACAAGGAAATGGAGGTTCAGAACAATTAAATGTTTTTTTTTTTTTTGCTTTTCAGAGGGCAATTGGGATTAAGTGACTTGCCCAAGGTCACATGGCTAGTTTTTTTTGTGTGTGTGTGTGTGTGTTAAGTGTCTGAGGCTGGATTTGAAATCAGGTCCTCCTGACTCCAGGGCCAGTGCTCTATCCACTGCACCACCTAGCTGCCCACAATTAAATGTTTTTTTTTCCCCAAGATAAAACATCTGGTGAGAAATAAATCTAGAGTTCTCTTATCATCCTTTACCTACAGCATTTTCAGTCTTCCTGGAGTCAGGAAGACTCAAAATGAAATCTAGCCTCAGATATTAGATATGTGACCCTAGGTAAGTCACTTAACCTCCATCTGAATCGATTTCCTTCTCTGTAAAATTAGGATAATAAAATCTCCTACCTCCCAGGATTTTGTAAAGATCAAATAAGGTAACTATTTTATCAGATGCCATAGAAGGAGACCTCCAGTAGCTTAAGTCATTACTCTACTTTGACTCTGGAAGGAATGAACAAATATATGAATGAAAAAGCTTTCATTGAGCACATACTATGTGCAAAGCATTGTACCATATTTGTGATTTATAGTAGGAAAGGTGGAATGGGAGATGGGAATGAGAGCAAGGGAGGGAAATAGGACAGTAGAAATATCTCAAATCATTGTCCCCTTCCTTTTTTTTGTCTGTTTTTTGAAGGGGGGGAGGCAGTGCAATTGGGGTTAAGTGACTTGCCCAAGGTCACACAGCTAATAAGTGTTAAGTGTCTGAGGTCAATTTTTAACTCAAGTCCTCTTGACTCCAGGGCCAGGGCTCTATTCACTGCACCACCTAGCTGCCCCCACTGTTGTGTTCTGAAAGGTCTTTCCCATATGAATACATCCTACCTAGGTCAGAGATTCAGCATTCAGTACATGGGTCACTTTATATTCTGCATCTTGCTTAGCAAAGGCAGTTCAACATTGCAATGTTCAACAGTTGATGGAAGGATATGAGCCAATGAATAAATAAATGACTGGAAGTCTCTTCTGGATCTGTCTCTAGATTTCAGCATTTTATTTGGATCACATTTCTAATCATTCAGTTAAAATTATAGTCAGAAATCCTTTTGGGACTTAGGCATTTATGTCTCTGCAACTATAAATTGCAAAGTAGATGCCAGCTTACATTGATAGAAAGTTGCCTCACTAAGGACTTCACTATGCTAGTAAAATCATAGTTCAAGTCCTTATCCCTATTATCCTGTGTAAGACTAAACAAATTTAATGGGGGTGGGAAACAATATGAGATAGAAAGTGGCACTTGAGGTTTTTTTTTTTTAAGCAATTGGGGTTAAGTAACTTGCTCCAGGTTACATGGCCAGTTATTTCTGGGTGTGATGCTGAGTATCTGAGCCCAGATTTGATCCAGGTCATCCCGACACTGGAGCTGGTGCTCTTACTTGCTGAACCACCTGGCCACCCCTAAGCAATTGGTGTTAAGTAACTTGCTCAAGGTTACACGGCCAGGTGTTTCTGGGTGGGTGCTAAGTGTCTGAGCCCAGGATTCAATCTCCAGGTCTTCTCAACACTGGAGCCGGTGCTCTTACTTGCTGTGCTACCTGGCTGCCCTGGCACTTGAGTTTTAAAGGAAATAAAAAAGGTTTCTGAGAGGTGGAGATGAGGAATTTATGGGATCAAGAGAACAGATTAGAGATATTGGCATTGATGAGGATCAGGGTAAATAAAAAAAAACCAAAGGCTGTATGTAGCAAAAGAGAAGAGAATATATGTTTATGTAATGGGATTTTGAAATATAGACAAAGGGAGGAGACCTGAGAGGGTGGAGTAGTGGTGATGTGGGAGATTTGAGGAGTGAAGGGAAGTTTCATAACATCTGTGGGAGTTGGATAAAAACTTCATTAAGGGGCAATGAAAGGATGAGCTTGCTTTGGAGGGGGCCAAGTGGAGATTAGATTACATAAACATGTAGTCACTAACTTACTCTGAGTCTGTTTTCTTCTCATTAAAATTAAGTGATGGTACTAGATGATCTGTGAGGTCCTTTCTGCTTAACATCATAAAATTCCTTTTGCCTCCTGTGATAGTAATGGCAATTAAAGATTCCCCTGTATTGGCTTGGTTTTCAAATTGATTGTGTTAAAACCCAGAGCTTGTTAATCCCACCTGTGGGATGGACTTGTTGATGTGAAAAGAAAGTCCTGAACTGGGAGGAGCTTGTGACATAGATTTGGAGAGACAAAAGAGAAGCGGAAGATCTTTTTGGAAGCAGCACCTCGTGGAGAGAGAGAGACTAAGAGAATTGCTGGTGGCCGCTTTGAATTGCCCTGGACTTTTGAGACCTGCCCCCGGAGCTGCCAAGGACTGAGGAGACATGGCTGTTTTGCTGGTACTTTGTCTGTCTGTTTTGATGTTGTTTTGCCAGATTTGTCCACTGGTGAAAGACAGTCCTTTTGTTGAAGAAGTCCTGGAACCTGGCTGTTCACTAAGATGCCCTGAGACTGTCCTACAGACAGAGAGTGAATACTGTCCACTGGTGAAGGACAGTGCTGTTGTTGCAGGGGTCTGGAGACTGTCCTGCAGACAGAGTGAATACTGTCCACTGGTGAAGGACAGTGCTGTTGTTGCAGGGGTCTGGGAGCCTTTCTGTTGGTTCAGAAGCCCTGAAGAAGGATTTTCTTGTTGTATGTTTACAGAAATCCTGGGAGAGGGCTTTGCTAATGTGTTCAGGGGTTCTAGGACTGTTCTACAGACAGAGGATAAATTCATGAAGGGACTGGCAATGTATCTTATGGCCTTGCTAAGCCTTGTCTCCCTAGGAACTAAGATTGCTGAGAACTTGACTAGTGTCAAGATGAAGAAAAGACCTCCATTTGGGTATTAAGTGCTGTGTTTAAACTTGGTGTAACTCTGGGATAGATTCAATTGTGATCCAGGGGTGGGGAACTTTTGACCTTATTGTGCTCTGTGATTGACAAATGAAGGTACTTTACTTATGTTTGGAAACTAATCTCCATTTGAGAAGAGGGGTTTTGTGGTGGACCAAAAGAAGGTATAGCCTAGGGGTGGAGAAGTATTTAGAACAGGGACTTTGTAATTGATTGAATGATTGGAAGGTCCTGGGGTGAGGTAGTACTTGGAGATTATTTAATCACACTTAGTAAATGCTGTATTTTGAATGATGTCATGTTTTGATCTTCTCTGTTCTGGGTTTGTCACTGAGTAAAATGGAGAGCACCTATGCTGGTATTTTGAACCTGGGAAGTTGCCTTTCTTTTGGCATTACATTACACCTCCCTTTTCCCAGTTACCACCACAGTACTCACAAAATGTTTAGCATTCTTGTTCAAGAATTTGGTTTATCAGACAATCTTTCTGACTCAGGGAAGGTAGGTTTATTTTCAAATTGTTCCTTGGGCTTCAAGTGATAAATGGTTTTATAGCCCTCTTTTGATCTCTCTAGGTACCTTACCTTTTCCTAGACCATGGACTCATACATAACAGCTCCCACAATCCACCCTATATCCATTTTATTTGATTATATTACTATCTCTCAGTTATCCTGAGGGAGTGATGGATGTCAAAGCTTAATGATAAAGGGCATTTTATTACTTTTTTAAAAATTAACTGACTTATAGAAATGAGAACATTGCTTGAGAGGTCTTTTTTAAATTAAAATTTATTTCTTAATATTATCAAATATTATTATTTTGTCTTTAACCCCACCCCTCAACCTCTTGCTATAAGTATGCATAATCAAGGAAAACAAATTCCCCTGTTGGCTATGTCCAAAATCTTTTTTTTTTTTTTAATTTAAAATTTCAGAGGCAATAACATAACCTTCCTTGATAAAGTTTTAGTCTTGAGGCAAACTGAAGAGTATTTCATAATGCCAAGTAAGAACCCTTTAAACATAGGTATTTATATACAATGGGATTTCTGACATCCTGAAATACTAGATCATAAAGTGTATGGGGTTCACAAGAGACAGCTGAAAGTGAATTCCCTGAGAAGGTGAGACAGTCAGAGCATATAAAAATCTGAGCTATTGAGACTAAACTGTGCCTTCATGCTGCTAAATTATGGCCACTTAAAAGACCTTTTGGCCATCATGCCTCCTCCTTTGCTCTCCTGTAACAATTTCTTATTTTCCCAATCTGAGTCAACTCTGATGAGGAAGAATTCTTATACAGCTATATAGTGGCATGGCCTGTGTTTCCAACAGATTGTTCTCTCAAGCTTTTTCTGGAGCCCTTGAATGCCTGCTGCCAATATCACCCCATTTATATTCTACAGCTTTCTTTTCTGCTGAAATAAACCTAAGGAAACTCTCACTTGAAATAAAGGGACAGAGAGATTGCAGTGGCACCCTGTAAAAGATGCATAACTGCAGTCTTTGGTAACAGACAGAGACTCTGAGACATCCAGCAATGGCCATGACAGGTAATTTCATGGAAAAATTCCTGGTTGCCCCAGCATTACATATTTTTAAGGAGCGATGAGCCAAATAAATTATTAAGACCCTTAATGGATCCAGTGCACATTTAACCTAAGGTTTAGAGGTGATGGCAAAAGCTAAATCCCTAGCCTGAAATGCCATGCAGCTAATAAAACTTCTGTCTCTTCTATGCCTAGCTTTAATAGCACTTTAAATGAGAAAAAGAAAGATATCACACCCTTTAAACAGCCAGGGCACTTGCCTGCAAAAGGTCCCCATTACTCAAATAGGAACACAAGAAATGTTTGTGTTGAAGCTCTGTCATGTTGATGCATGCCTATACCCCAAGGTTATTCTGAAATTGCTGGGCAAAATAAACAAAACTTGGGCTAGAGACTGTTTTGAAAATGACTTTCAGTGGAATATGTAGGATTAAAAATGTGACAGGAAACCTGGGAGGTCCTGCCTGAAACATTCAAGCCTCTCCTTAGAGTTAATTGGGTCCAATGTAATGCTGGCAAGTGAGCTAAATAGTCATCACCTTACATGACAGGGGCCTTAGTTATGGGCTGCTCATGATATTTATGAAAGTTGAGAGTGGGACAAAACTTTTTGCTTTAGGGGTTTTCTAGGTGAAATATTTTTATGTGATAATTTTATCTTAGGAAATGGTATGTTCCCCCCACTGAAAGTCTTTCAATAAAGGCTGGATGATGCCTTTTTTTTTTTAATAGTGTGGAGACTTGTTTAGATATGGATTGGACTAAAGGTCACCGAGATCCCTTAAGACCCTAAAATTCTGTGACTCAGTATGACATTTTATTTATTTTTTATCATTTTTTTATTTTTTTATTTTTGGAGGGCAATTGGGGTTAAGTAACTTGCCCAAGGTTACACAGCTAGTTTTTTTGTGTGTGTGTGTGTGGGTGTTAAGTGTGTGAGGCCGGAACTGAACTCTGGTCCTCCTGACTCTGGTGCTGATGCTTTACTCATCAGTATGACATTTTAATGAAAATGTACCCTCAGAAGCCTAAAAGAGAATACGTGCTGAGGTTTCTGTGTCTGTCATCAACTCAGTGATACAAATAATAATGATGTAATATATAGCACTTTAAGGGAAAGCACTTATATATATCGTTTTAGTAAATCCCCACAAGAACCCTGTGAAGCAAGTACTGCAGATATTTGTATGGCCATTGTACGAATGGGAAAATTGAGGCTCAGAAAATGACTTCTCCAATCACATAGCTAGTCTCAGTGGCAATTAATCATAATAACTGACATTGATGTGGGGGTGGAACCAAGATGGCAGAGTAAAAGCAGGGACTTGCTTGAACTCTTCCCCCAGACTCCTCCAAATACCTGTAAAAAATGACCCTAAACAAATTCTAGAGCTGCAGAACCCACAAAATGATGGAGTGAAACAAATCTACAGCCCAAGATAGCTTGGAAGGTCCAAAGGAAGGGTATATCTTACGCAGGGAGTGGAACACAGACCAGCATGAGCCACACCAGCATAGAGGGAGCCAGAGAAGGCCCCAGGGGACTGAATCACTGGAAGCTGTGGCAGTTTCCATATTTCTTAACCCACAAACGCTGAGGACAGTGTAGAAGGTCAGTGGAGGAACTCGGTGGGACCTGAGTGAAAGAGGTGTACAGTTTGGCCTCAGCCCCGGGGGGCAGAGATGGTGGCATTGGCAGCAGCAATAGCAGTTGCTTCTGGAGCTATGGGCCTACAGATAGTGGAGAATCAAGCAGATGATACAAAACCCCTGAAGCCTGGGACAGTACACCCCCACCCCCACTGGAAGCAGAGTCCAACCTTGAGAAAGAGTTAGAAAGTTAGGGGTGGCCAGGTGGCTCAGCGAGTAAGATGTGGTGTTTTGAGATTTGAAAAAAAAAAAAGCACTTTATTTATTTATCTCATTTGATCCTTAAAAAAATCCATTGAGGCAGGTGCTATCATTATCCCTGTTTTAGCCATGAGGAAACTGAGACTGTTTAAACTAAGTTGGCAATTGGAAAGAGGCAAATTGAGACTTGACATCAAGAAAAAATCCCTGATAATCAGAGCAGTCCAAAAGTGGAATGGGATGGTGAATTCCCATTCCTTGGAGGACTTCAGAAGCTAGATTGCCACTTGATGGTTATGTTGTAGCAAGGAGTTTTTTGGTGTATGGGTTAAATTAGATGACTTGATGAGGTCCTTTTCAACATGGGATTCTGATTCTGTGGTCTGCCTAAGGTCACACAACTGGTAAGGATTTGAGTTGGGATTTGTATTTAGCTCTTCTTGAAATGAAGTCCTACAATCTATCTGCTATGTCATGTTCTATCATTCATGGTCTCATTAAAAAAAATAAAGACAGCAACTGTATAAAGAAAGCTCTGTGCTGGGTATTGGGGAGAAGTAACAACTTGAAAAAAGCCATGGCATCTATGCTGTCATAGTTTGTAGTCTAACAAGGGGACAAGACACAAATATATAAAATTATATTTATAATATGATAGCACAATACTACATAATAAATAGGTTGGAAAGCTATAAATGGAAGTGCTATATAATGTCCAAGGAAAGATCTGATAATTTACTTCATAGTCACCTTAACTTTAATCTTTTCATCTGAGGCTTAAATATATACTTCCCTCAGGCCCATATCCCTTCTCGTCTCTTTCTGATGGATTGGTATGTTAGTAGTAAGGGTAGGATGGACAGGCATCCAGGTAGAATTAGAATATAAGGTTCTTGAGGTCAGGAAATTTTTTTTCCTTTTTGTACTGCCTGAGAGTGCCATATATATATATATATATATGTATATATATATATATATATATATATATATATATATGTGTATTTGGCCTTTGATAAAGGCTAGTTTCCTTGTGATAGCTGTGTGGGTGGCTCCTTCCTTTTCACATCTCTTAATATTTTTTTTTTCCGTAGGTATAAGCATAGTACCTAGAATACAACTATGATGATAAATGACCTTTTTTTGGTTGTCTTTCAGCTAGCAGGGTTACTATTTGCCCCCTTGGAGTAAGGTGTAGGGATACACTCAGAAAATAATATATGTGGTGGGTTGTAGAAAGTATGTTTTTGAAGGATTTAAATCTTTCCTTTGTGAATTCAGACAATCTCTTCCTCTGAATGGAGCTTTGGCTCTCAAGACTATGCATCCTTGCATACTATCTGAGTAGCTGGTATATATTAACATCAGAAGAACATGCTGAAATACAATTGAACTGAAATTGCTTGGTCATGTAATACTAGACTAGTCATGCAATACAACCATTCCTCCTGTAACTGAGGCTCTTGGTATCAACTATATTGCCCAGTAATGGGTTTGAAGGGGATAATAGAGATTGGGGATAATGATAATATAGACTATGTAGGGGGAGGGGGAAGGAAGTGGATTGAAGCTGGACCCTGGATCCCAGCAAAATAAAGACAAGATCAGAGGAGAATCTGAAGGCAATTCTTAATTATGACTGAGGTGTCAAAAGATGAGAAGTACAACTACCAGTTGCTCTGGTGGGTACCATCCTAGAAAAAGTCTAGAGCACTAGGGGGAAGGCTGCTGCTGGTTTATATTTATTCATCTGCCTTGTCTTGGTGCTAGTGCTATGCAAGTAGCTGACTGAGTACAAGTGGCATTGTGTTTTAGTCTGAAAGGTGCCAACACTTTGGGAACAGCTTTTTTTTATTCCTACTAGTTTATACATTAAATACCATTGTCTACTTGGTACTTTGCTTTTATTTATGATGAACATGCCTCTCCAATTTGCCTCATAATTTCTTTCTTCCCTAATGCTTGTAATCTCCCTACAAACCCAGTCCAGCTTCTAAGTTACCCTTTACTTATCCCTATTTCTCCTAGGCATATTTCTCACCTGATTCTTATCATCTCTTTGTCTATTTCTTTCATTATGCTCTTTGGAATCTTGTTTCATCGTCAACAAACACACATAAAATTTTTCTTTAATATGGATTTGTTCCTCCTATGCCCATTCTATCTTTGTGTTAATGCTACCCCCAAATTGTATTATTTTGCATATACTTAATATATGTACCTGTTATCTTCCTTGGTAAAACATAAGCTTCTTAAGAATTGGAACTGTTTCATTGTTGCTTTTGTACCCCCAGTACTTAGCACAGTGCCTCTCATATACTGGTTGCCTAAAATTGCTTCATGATTAATTAATTAACTTTCTTCTAAGGACTCCAATATCCAACTGCTATCCCTAATGCTAGATGCTTTTTTCTTTTCTATGAATATCTCACTGAGCATATTAGGGAATTTGACATGCTACTGGCTCCCCACTGCAATTTCCATACTCTGCTGCTATCACTCAGGACCTTTTTCTTAATATTTCATGCTAGCCCCCTTTTCCTCTTGCTTGTTACGATTATATAGTGACCACCTGTCCATTTTCTCATCTTTTCTGATAATTTTGGCACATGTATCACAATATTTCTCTCCATTTCTTCTCTTGACATTATCTTCTAAGACTCAGTGTCCATTTTAATGATCTCTATATATCCTATTACAGTTTCTTGAACTTCTTAATTCTTGCGATCTCAAAACTTCCATTCTCCTTCAGGCACATGCCAAGATACTTTGGAAATGCTTCATCTCCAAAATCATTAACCACTACTCTCTGACAACAATCTATATCTTTCATATTTCTCAGCCCCTTTCTCCTCTAATACGTATTCATACGCCTCTAATACTAATTTATACAGTGAGGTAGCACAATGGGAGTAATGGGCCTGTACTGCCACCAGAATAATGAGAAGGGGCTGTAATCAATAGTCTGTTTATTACAGGACCATTTCATACAGAGCCAAAGATGCAAGGAGCTCACAGAGTTTTTATGTCCCCCAAGAGAATGTAGACACCCCAAAAGAATGCAGACAATGTAGAAAGATTCTACATCAAAGGAATGCAGATAATGTAGAAGGAGCCTCCCTTAATCCTGTTTACTCTTTACCCTTGCTTAAGGTTAGTTACTTATTAGGGTATTATTCTAGGACCATATCCAGAGGCATAAACAAAAAAGATTACATGCTCTCTTGCTTATCTGCCTGGTAACCTTTGCAGGTAACTGTATAGGACAGGGGAATACACCTAGCAAGGTCAAGGGACCCCAAAATGTTCCCTTCATAATACATCCTCTTGCTTGTCTGCCCTATAGACTTTCAGATAATAATATAGGGAAGGGGAACATTTCATTAGCAAAGCCGAGAGACTTCTGAAAGTTCTCTACAGGCTTGGAGTCAGAAAGACCTGAGTTCAAATCTGGCCTCAGACATTTCTAGTTGTGTGACTCCAGACAAGTCACTTCCCTTCTGGCTGTCTCATTTTACTCAAATATAAAGTGGGGATAAAAATAACATCAATCTACCAGCATTGTTGTGAGGATTTAATAAGATTATATTTACAAAGCATTTAGCATAGTGCCTGGCACATATTATGTTCTTTTTTTTTTTAAAGCAATCGGGGTTAAGTAACTCGCTCAAGGTTACATGGCCAGTTATTTTTGGGTGTGGTGCTAAGTATCTGAGCCAAGATTTGATCCCCAGGTCATCCCGACACTGGAGCTGGTGCTCTTACTTGCTGAGCCACCTGGCCGCCCCTGACTTATTATGTTCTTAATAAATGCTTGTTACCTCCCTTTCCTGCAGCTCCTCAATTATTCCTTCTCATAATAAAGAATTTTATAGTGCACTTATGTGCTAGGATCTGTGTTAAGTGCCAAGGACACAAATATGAGTAAAAAAGACAGCACCATCTTCAGGAAGCTTACATTACAATGAGGGAAGACAACATATAAAAGGGAGATGGAAGAGAAGAGAGTATCTAGTCAGAGGCAAGGTGGAAATTCTTGAGTTAGGAGCAGGGCTGGTAGAACTCCTATGACTTGGGCATTTCCTAAGATAACAGTCCTGTCTAGAAACTGACCAATCAGAAGAGAGCAATGGAAAATATTTCCTAAGTATTTTTTAGAAGGTTATTTATCTATGATTTAATTAATTTTAGGGCTCCTTTCACTGGTTTACTTCATAACCTTACTTTATGCAGTAGTTGATAGTCTTAATGAGTGTCTGTGGATTTTTTAATGGAAAATCATTTGAACATGAGGCTTCATTTGAATTTAGATCTTCCAGATATCAGGCTTGCTCACTAAGTCACCTATATGCTTTTCAATATCTTAAAGTGACAGTCTCCCTAATAAAAGGCCTTAGCTTCTATTTGCCCACCAAATTTTTTGTCTAAAGACCCAATCATACACTCAACCTAAATCCCCCACTACTTCTCTTATAACCTATGTTTTTAAGGCCACAATAGGAATACCTGGCAGGAACTGGATAAGTTTGAATTTTATTGTCAAAGATAGGAATCTGTGAAAAGACCACTGAAATCCAGGACAGACTTGACCAGAGGAGCTGGCAACTCATTGAAAACTCAGAGAGCCCTCTACTTCTCTTTCTACTACTCATATACATATTAACTTGCTTTAGCAACCTTAAGTTGTTATATTACTCCCTTTTTCTGAGTCTGCTTTTCAGAACTTCATTGACAAACTGCCCACCTTCCATAATAATGACTGGGCAAATGTCTCAGTTCAACTGAGAAGCTCTATTAATAGAAAAGTTCTGAGTTAGATCATCTAATCATTTATCACACTAAAGAACAATATATTCTGCTGTCCCAAGGAGACCACATGGGGTTAATATGATATACACTTTCAAAGAGTTACTGTCCACCCCTCAGTGTAAACTTGGAACCACTGAGCCTGAAAGACAAACAGAGTAACCCACACAGCACCAGAAGAACAAATTACAAAAAGTGTTCTGAAGATTATAAAAGATGCTTTTGAACCACTTTCCCAATGACTCCAAGGTCTAGCTCAACAATAATTTTTCATTTCAAAGTTAATGGGAAAATAACCTAAAAGGGAAGCAGTGGTAAAATGTATAGCTATGGCATCCTGAAATGAGCTATGTAAAGGCAACTGACTCAATGTTCTTTCCTACCAGTAATACTCATCCAAGGGTAGGAGAATTTCACTCTTTAGATCCATTAAAATATATTTTCTGTAAATGTATTTTCAGAGGTTATAATCTCTCAAAGAGATATTGCTACTTTAAAAAGGAAAGTTGTTTGTAAATTTCTTTGTGTCCAAAATCTACTAGAATGGTGAACAAATCCCTCTCTGTCTTTCTCTGTCTCTAAATATATTTAATAAAAACATGTACATCTATATATACACACATATATTTATATACTCATATGTACTTAATTATATATTTATTATTATTTAGTTATATATGTTAGTTTTTGGTGATGATGGAACCTCAACTCCAATGCAGTCAGCATCTGTTTTGTAATTTAATTTATAATCTTAGATTTTCCTGAGGGCATTAGAATTTAAGAGCTCTATATTCCCAGAGCTAGTAGTATGTGTAAAGCAAGATTTGAATCCAGGTCTTCCTGAATTCAAGGATTAGTCCTCTTCTGCTTCTACTTGTGACCCTTCCTAAATTCTATATAAATTTATCAATGAATAAAACTCTAACTTAAGAGACAAAAGTAGAAAGGGTAAGTACAGTGGGGAGGTAGAAGAAAGTTATTTCCTTTTGATAGAAAGATGGGATTACAGATTTAGAGGGAACATTAGAGGTTATCTAGCTCAACTCCCTTTTATCATAGATAAGAATCAATATAAAATTATGTTAACTGACTTGCCCAGGTAACACTGGGTGAGCAAGGATTTGAGCAAAATTTATTTGGCTCCCATTCATCATTTTTTAAAAATTCATACTGCTGGCTTTTGGTCAGCATGGGTGCTTTTTATAATAATTGTGAGGAAAAACATTGCAGGCAAACTAATCATCCTTATTAATTGAGATCAGTATAACTCTATTCTTTCTTTCCTAAGTAGAAAAGCAGGGTGTTCTTATTCTTTATAGAGAGGGAGAAGACAATGTGGAGTGGGGTTTGAAAGTAGAGTATCAGTACTCAGAGAGATGACTGAGCATCTAAGAAAGGCAACCCAAGACTTTTCTTGGTATCAGGAGAAAGCAAACACAGAATCAGACATTAGCAAATCTGTTGCATAATTTTAAAAAATAAATTATTTTTGTGTTTTGTGTACATATTATATGTGTATATACATGCATCTGTATTCTGTAATACATAGAAGAGTGAGATGCTGAGTCAGTGACCCAAACATGCCCCAGGGCTTGAAGTAGAAAGTGTGAAAAATAAACCTGTGTCTACCCTATAAATTTTGTATTATGAAAAAATACATAGTTTTGCATTGAAGAGATGATGTTGCAATGTTTTTTAAAGCTTCCCATTTATAAAGAAAATATGGATATTGTCAAGCTTTGCACACAATTTTAGTATTTCTTTCATGAAGACAAGGTGCTGTAATTGCATTACAAAATGTTTTCATTGAATTTGACACTTAATAAACCCAGTTCTATTTAAATCTGACTTCTCAGCTTGCATTTTCATTTTGTTAAAGACCCCTTTATGACTCATACCCTTATCAGGGAGGTGCCAAGTGGCCTTTTTTACCCCCTGGCACATTTAAAAAAATTTGTTCTAAGACCCTCCCACCAAAGTTTTTCTTACTTTGTTTTTTTATGAAAGATCCTAGATGAGAAGATACCCAAGGTATTTTTTAGCTATTAATCTTCTGATTCTTTGAACAGGGAGTAATTTGGGAATGTAACCTTATTGCAAAGCTAACTTTCCTTTTTATAAGGTTTATTTTTGTATTAAGAATAAATAGTGTATCTTTTGCACTTATGTCCTGAATACTTCTATAATGCAATACTGGTACTGGCTTTTATAAAGCATGCTTTGTTAAGTGGTGTTGGCATTATGTAAAGGTTCCTTCTAAGTCCCCAAAGTATAATAATAAAAATGAAATTGTGATTAATTTCTTTGCAGTTTTGGACCATTCTAAAATTACCATAAAAGGCATAGTGTTCTACTGGCTCCCTCAAGTAAGTATAGACAAATGGAGTTGGCATCATGGATAAAATTGGCTTTCTGAACAAGTTTAGAAATAAGAATGATTCTTTTGCTCCTTATTTTCTTCCTTTCTTTTTTTTAAGCAATTGGGGGTTAAGTAACTTGCTCAAGGTTACACAGCCAGGTGTTTCTGGGTGGGTGCTAAGTGTCTGAGCCTGGGATTCGATCCCCAGGTCATCCCAACACTGGTGCCAGTGCTCTTACTCGTTGTGCTACCTGGCCGCCCCTGCTCCTCGTTTTCAAAGTTACATCATTACTATTTTGTTTATGTCCTCAGTTTTTTCCTCTGTAAAACATGAAGGTTGGACCAGATCATAGGATTGAATTTTTAGACCTGGAAAAGAACATGGAGGGCATCAAGTCTAGCCCTCCCATTTCATGAAGCAGGAAACTGATTCCAAGAAAGTTTAAGTGAGTTGCTCAAGGTCACACAACTAGTAAGGGTCTGAGATAAAATTTAAACACAGTTCTTCCTGACTCCAAGTTCAACATTTGACCTACTATACAACCCTCTGCAATTCTAAATCAATCCTTAGAGGAGGTCATACAAACAAAAGTAATGGGACTACAATTCATATGCCAAGTCTTCTGACTCCAGTCTTTCCAACTACAACTTTCCCAATGAACCAGGATGACTGCCTCTTTATTGTAACTTTTACCTAAAATATAATATATAAACTAATTTAGGGGCATCATTGTCCTATGTTCATAGATTTAGAGATAAAAAGAGCTTTTAAGGTGATCTAATTCAATCTCTTAATGTTACAGACGATAAAACTGAGGCCATGGTAGAGTTAGTGATTTACCCAGGTGACTTAGGTATTAGTCATTAGAGCTACTTTAAACCCATGCCTTCTGGCTCCTGATAACTTCTACTGAAGACATTCACTGAGTTTTCTATCTCTACAACTGGGGCATCAGTTATATTATTTTAAAAAATGCCAACAACTAACCATTCAAAAACACAGGGAATTGATATCATATCAGCTGTGGTTTTTAATGTCTTCATAATAACAAATTGGTACTTCTTGTTCTAGGTCACAAATTGTTGCATAAGGTATGCTAGAGTACAATTTATAATAAAATAAATCTAATGGGGCATACATTATCATTTGGTGTGCAAAGGGAATTAAAGGGAAACTTTTAAAGATCTTTCACCATCAATGGTCATACCTTTTGGTCTATGAAATATGTCTAACACTTTTGAGCAGTTTACAAACTCAATTTGTGGAGTTTTAATTGATTGGTGGTAGAGCACTTAATTAATTCAGTCCCCTGAACCATATTAATTTATTTCATCCATCTCTTCCATTCTGTTTTGTTGTTATACACAATGTGTCCATACTACTGTTAAGAAGTGATGAGCACCAACGCCAGGGCAAAAACTAGGACATAAATCAGCACTGCGATAAGGGACAGCACCCAGCCATATTGCAACTGAGTTCAGGATGACATCATTGTGGCAATATAGCAATGAGCAAGGGAACACTGGGTTTTGTGTCATGACATTTAAGGATGATTTAGGTTCAGAGCAGTAAAAGAATTCTGAGGTCATCTAGCTCAAAATGCCTCATTTTGGTAGATGAGGAAACCAAGGCATATAGAGGGGTAATATGACTTGCCTATGGACACAAAAGTAGTATCTAATAGAGATAGTATCTGAACCTGGGTTCTCTGGCTCCAATTCCAACTCTCTTCAATATCATGCTGCTGCAAGTACTGGTAAATTTAGTTAGATTGGTCAAACTTTGTGTCTTGGTAGTTTAAGTTCACATATTGAGAATAAAACCCAGATGATCCTTTGGGTTTGGGGCATTTAAAATTCCCAGAATATGGCGTGTTTATTTCTTTTCCCTGCTCCTTTAACTGGCAAGGAAGAAGTAGCCAAGGGAAGAATTTTGGCCCTCAAACTTCTTCCTATATCTCTTTTCCTTGATGACCAGTTTTTTTTCTTCAATTTTTTTCCAAGAGATAACAAGGAGGTAGAAAGGCCTTGCTTCATTCATGATTTTCTTTATGATCTGTTTGGAACCAGAGTGAACACTTTAGGTGCTGTACTTAAACACTTTTTTATTACATTCCAAAAAAGATAAGATTCTTAGTTTTGTTTGAATTCTTCCTTTGTTCTAACCCTTCCTTTTCTTCATATTGATCAAAGAATTGAAGGCCCTGATCTTACCTTTTTCTCCTCCTTTTCTCTCTCTCTCTCTCTCTC